>NW_010403996.1:0-16629 GCF_000710305.1 Buceros rhinoceros silvestris | reverse complement strand
TACTTTTATATATAATTATATATAATATGGTAAGTTTAATATATGAAAAGAAAGGGAAATAACAAATTGCATTTTGAAACATTCCTGGTTTTATATGTAGCTAGAAGGAAGCAGCACAGTTTAATTCACAGTATTAGTAGGATTTAGCCATGCATGTAAAAGAGAAAATCCTAATTAGATATTCATTTATGTGCATTATTCTTAGGGTTTTGCTGACTTGAGTAGCCCTGTGAGAAGAACATCTGCTTTTTTATGAGGTTTCTAATTTGGGTTGTTTCTTACCAAGTGAACACAAAACTCATAATATTAGAGGATAACTCTCTCACTATGATTAAAAAGAAGCCATTCCACACATGCTTTAAGCAGCCTGTCTTTTTAAGTGAATTAGGAGGCAATCACTTTTAACTTCAGCTAGGATGTTACAAAACCTGCAGGCTAAAACTTTTATACTAGGTATGTAATCAGGTTAGGTTGTTTTAATTTAAGCACACAATGTATTCTGTGTGCTCATTCATTCTCATCTATAGGACAACAAAAGAATACACTTTTACTTCTGTGTTGAAGACACACAATACCCCCTACTAGACATATGGAAACTTTTTTTCAGTCTAAGAACTGAACACTAATTGACTTGACTGTAATGCAGGCCATTATACACTGTCAATCTAACTGCCACCCAGATTCACACAGAGACACCCTTCAATATACTGATGTAAGGTGTATTTTTGGGAGGAATATCTATAAATGGTGTGTAACTTGGAAAGCAGCAGGTGGAAGCATAGAATCATAGAATAATTTGGGTTGGAAGGGGTGTCTGGAGGTCATCAATTCCAATACCCTCTTCAAATGTGGTCCAATTAGGCTAAGATCTTCAGGGCCTTGTCCAAGTTGGAGCTTTGAATATCTACAATCATGTAATTTCAATAGTTTCTCCGGGCAACCTGTTCCTGGGTGTGATCACCCACATAACAATGAAGTATTTTCTTACGTGTAGTCAGATTTTTAAGTGTTCTAGCTTGTGGCCTATCTCTGAATCTTTGAGATGATTTCTCATATTAAGTAGCTGTAGACAGCAATGAGACCTCCTAGTAGCTTCCTCTTTTCCAGCCTGCACAAACCCATTTACATTAGCACCTCCTTCTATTGCCCCTGACCATCTAGGTGGTCTCTGCTGGACTCACTGCAGTATGCCATGTTTTTTGTGTACTAGGAGATCCAGCACTGAATGTAATACTCCAGCACTGAACAGAGAGGAAGAGTAATTTTTCTTGACCTGCTCTCTATACTCTTGTGAATGCAGACCAGGATGCTGACCAGGATGTTGACCTTTGTTGCAAGAGCACATTGTGAGAAGCAAGAGCTAATAGGAAGGACTAGAAAAGCCTTAGCAATCTCACAGCAGCCACTCACAGCTGAGCACCCACCAAACAGTAAAACTCCTAGGACATCAAGTCAGGTTGACAGATGATTGGTCCCACCCCTGACAGGACATAGTCTCTAGTCACTATTAGCTGCCTCTGTGTTTGGTGTAGTCACTTGTTTCAGCCTCAGCTGACATTCGTGCTTCCATTCTGAGAGCTGTTCCTCCTCAGCTGTTGCTAGGGTAATCTATCTTTTCTGAAGCTACAGACAGGCAGGTGGAGAAAGAGTCCTTGCTCTGCTGCCAGAAGGCACATGCCTCCTGTATACCTTGTCATTGTTCCTAGTGTTTCCTTGAGTGTGGACTCTACCTGTGGCTTATTCTTTACAGTATGGGGCTCAGGCTTTTGTGTCTGCAGGATCTCTGCACAGACATTGTTCTTTTATGCCTGGTGTGATTTAATTCTAGTAGACTAAGCCCCATGCAGCCACTTGCTCACTCCCCCAAAGAGATCCTAGGAAGTTAATAGGAAAGACAAATGCAAGAAAAACGTGTGGGTTGAAGTAAAGACAGTGTAATAGATAAAGCAAAATGTGCATGCACAAGCAAAGCAAAACAAGGAATTCATTCACTCTGTTCATCGGCAGGCAGGTGTCCAGCCATCTCCAGGAAAGCAGCATTCTGTTCCACATAAGGGTTACCAGGGATGATACATGCCATAATCCTGAACATCTGTCCTTCCCCCAGCTAGTATTGCTGAGAACAATGTCATATGGGATGTCACTTTGGTCATTTGTGGTCAGCTTTCCCAGCTGTGTTCCCTTCCATATTTTTATGCATCGCCTTAGTCTACTCACTGGTGGGACAGTGTGAGAAGAAAAGGCCTTGACTCAGTGTAAGCACTGCTCAGCAACAGCTAAAACATTGATGTATTATCAGCATAGTTTTGGTCACAAATCCAAAACATAGCCCCGTACATGATGCTGTGAAGAAAATTAACTCTATCCCAGCCAAAACTAGTACAATGTGATTCTGTGAGTCTGTCATCATCTGTTCTGTCTTCACAGATGTTTCAAGGGAGAAGAGCAAATGAAAGACTTTAGTTATCTGTGGAATGTGAAACTGTTGACATTGTCATTGTTATCCCTGCAATAAAAAGAGAGGATAAAGACATTGATTATTCTAGAAACTTAAACATTCATGTCCCTAGAGCAAACGGAGGTTATTAGTTAACCCTTAGTAAAATAAATGGGAAGTCATTTAAAGCATTACGAACAGCAGTAGAAATGGCACGCAGTCAAGAATGGTCTAGCTGGCCATAAATTAGAAGACTATCAATCCTAGAGGGAACAAAAGGAAGGGACAGAAAAATCATAACTGTGAAGAGTTCTCCCTATTTTAATAACATTAAGAGCTTTTCTAATGAATACAATTGGCAGGAGATGTATTTAGCAAAGTATAGTGTTACTTAAGACATATTGGTCACTTGCATTTCCTTATGACTATTCCTCTGAGATTTTTGAAGGACACGTTGACTCTTGTGGCAGGGTAAGAAGAATGCTTTCATATATCTTTCTACTTTATGAATGTGACAGAATTAGAGAACTCTTCCTTTCAGATGCTTTATCAGTTGTAAAAGAAACTAAGTTTACAACTTGTAAAGCGATCTGTCTTTAGAACACAGATTAGTACCAAAGAGGGACATTGAAATGTGTAGTAGGGCTGAATTTTACATCAGGGAGGAAACACAGAATTCAGCGGGTCCATTATCTATCTACCAGCATATAATGTATTTTTGACCTGTACCGCTCTGCAGTTCTTGTAGATATACAATGGCTAACTTCAGTTCTAAAAATATCTGAAATTCAGGCCATTTAAAAAACCTTCTAGCATGAAAGCAAGCCATTATCATATTGCACTTCTCACTGCCACTGAAGTAATTAAAGAGCCATCTTTTCTTTCTGTTGCGTTGGGACTCCTACACTGAATAAATCCTAATGAGGCAGGAGAGCATTCTGTCACTATAATTTACACAACCTTTCTGGATTTTAGATGAGGATCACCACTCATACTTTCTTGTCACCACACTGCCTTGCCCAAACCCACTCTAAGGAGAGATTGCAGGCTATGCACCCTCAAGAAAAGTGAGTCTATTCTGTATCAAAATAGGCAGTTTTGTTATCAGTGCATTCACATGCATCTGCATTGATGCAAATAAAGTAAAAAAAATTTAAAAATTTAAAAAGAGCACTGTATTTTACCTTCTCTCTAAAATCTAGGACAGAGAATGTCGTCAACTATAGTGACCTTTCTTTAGAAAGCATCCAGTCCTATGGAAAGGGAGAGAAAATTCATCAAAACTCTAGGCCGTAGATAATTCACTTGGTGTTAAAACCCCCTTCTCCTTATTCCCTGTGTGAATACCTTGATTTCTTTTTTCCAGCATTGTGTATCATTAGGTCCTGCCTTATAAACATGGATTATAAAAACTTACCTAGATGAAGTTAAAGGAATGGTCACGGGACCACCAGAAGAAGGGGTGCGAATGTAAGTAGAAAGATTTTCAAAGGAACCTAAGGTAAGCAAAAATGAGTGGCAGTTTTTAAATCAGTTACACGTACACAATGACTTTTTGGAATAACTGTCTTAGGATATTACTCTACATTCAATAAATCTGGGTAAGTATTTGCTGATAACTCACAACAGTGTTTTAAGAGACAAGTTCATCCCAGAATGTCTGATAATAGCTGTGCAAAAATATAGGGTTTGGGGATTATGGCATTGGAAAGACATGTGAATAACTGCATGAAACAACTGCTAACATCTAACTCATGCAAACAGAATTGTCAAATGAAAACCATTTGTTTGTTTTTATTTTAATGTAAAAGGGATTTTCTTTTTATTTAATATGTTGTTTATTAATGTGGTCAGTTTTAACAGTCATCAAGAATGATGCCAAAATGATGGTATGACAAAGTCTTTTGGAGATATTGAACATAGAGTCCTGAAGTGGATACAGGGAACATATAGTTGCTCTCTTTCTGTGTTACTATTTTGAAAAACAATGTTCTACTGAACAGTCATTAATTCTTATTACATGCAGTCACTAGTTCTGAAAACCTAGCTTTTAAAAGTTTTTTTTTTGGATTTATAGTCTTAATTGAAAAGCAAAAACTGTCCGGCAAGGCTCCATATTATTATTGAACTTTCAAGTGTGATGCTTCTTCAACAGAAGAAGCTTCTGCTACTTTTTCTTCCAGCAGTGGCCTTGAACCTCTTGCCATGTTTTTCTTACATGTCAGTCAGGTTCATGACACACCTACCCAAAGTATTTCTCAATCTTGTAGGGAGTCCCATCAATACTGTGAGAAGGTGATCTAATGTCAGAGAGCTGCCAAAGTGAAGTCTGGCTGCCAGTCAAGCAAGCATTTAAAAGAAATATGACTGCAAAGGCCCGAAAACATTTTTAAAAAGTGATTGCAAATTAAAATCTCTCCAGCAGATGGAAAAGTGGGACCACCTGGCAGTAGGCCAGAAATAATTTTTGTTTTGCATTTAAGTTTTTTTGGATGCATGCCACCAAACCAAATCCAGCATCTGCTTCTGCGGCTGCTGTACAGAGCAACAATAATTCCTGAGGCTAAAAGTTGCACAACAACAAATATCAGAGTTACTCAATTGAGGAGTGATCAGTAAGGGACGGGAGACTTCTTAATTCTCAATGGCCTATGAATTGAAATACAGACAGTGAATTTAAAGAGACTGGATTTAAAGCAAATGCCAATATTGATAGATGATAATTTTGGATTATCAGAGAATATTTTCCTGTTTTAATTCAGATAAACACAGATGTATATGTGCAAAGTACTTAATATATGAATGGAAAAGAAAAGCTGTCTTTCATTAACCATTCTATGTGCTATAGAATCCCTTTTAAACTTTGGTTTTAGCATATAGCTCAGCACCCTAGAAATCAAGACTGCAAGATGAGTAGTTTGATTATCTCAGTTGGTTTGGTAAGGATGATAAGCTGTTGTTTTCTGTAAACCATTTCAAGAAACCTTAAAATAACTATACTGTAGAGATGATCAGTGTGAAAGATGGAGTGAAACAAGATCTTTCCTGTGCAAATAAGAGAACTTTGTGATAAATTGGATAATAGGGAACTAATACCTCCTGCATCTCCATTAGTAAAATTATCCTTCCTTCGTTGTTACACTCAAAATCTTGTAAAAAAGAACATGCCTTATATGTGGAACTAGTAATTATTTATTAGTTTAATTAAAGCCTTAGGAGTCTAATCAAAATGCAGCAAGGAATTATTACTATTATGGTTACACTGAAGCTAACAGTTATAGTATATAATAAAATGCAAATGCGTATGTGTTATATACACTGGAGTCTTTTTCTCTGGAGTTATTTTTATACTTTCAAGAGTCCTCTGAGTCCTAAGGTCTACAGCTTTGGTCTTCAAGAAAAAAATTGGTCCAGGGAGTCGTTATGACAAGTCACCAATATCCCAAGGTTCTTGCTCAGAAGAATATGATGTTGATGGCAGAATTTTTTTCCTCCTTGGTCTTGGGCTCAATTTAAAAAATTATTTATTTTTAATATGTATATATTTATACATGGGATAGTGATATGACAAAAAAGAACTCCATAACAGCTTTTAGGAGAACTGAAGTTTCCAGAATAAAAATCAAGTGGAGTATATTGTGTGAGATATATGTGGGGTCTTGCCCACAATGTCCATGCCCTCTAAATGGAGTTACAGTCATTTTCATTTAAACAAATTGTCTGTCCTTTTATATTGTAGAGTTTTGATGGCAGGTCCCATGTGTCATTTTGTAGTCATACCTTATTTCCTGTTTTTATTTTGATATCTTGCAAAGCCTTCTTATTAATATTTCAAACCTTTTCAGATCTGTTTAGTTCAAAATGGTACTTGTTAGAAGTTTTAGCTCCCCTTTTTTTTCCATTTCCTGCAGCTACTTTCTCAAGCTTGACATCACTGCTGCTATCAGTGGGTACATGACATACAAATGGGAAGTAAATGCACTTCAGCACCATCTTGACTAGGGGACGGAATACTGCCAGCCTCCTGCTCTTGCCTTTAGTTCACTGAACAGTAACTCAAGCACAATTCGCGATTGAGAAATAAATTTTACACCTTCATTTATTCAACACTTCTATAAACAGACTGCACAGAAACCATTCTCAAACTAAATCAGCATAAATTAATATATCAACTTCACCAAATGGCAGATTAAGGAAAAACTTAGCATCTCAGCTGAAGAAATTGAAGTCTATTGTTTTCCCCATACTTCAGAAAATAAAGATCGTACTGTTGTAGCAAAACTGTGAAAATACTTGGATGATGAAACTGTTTCCTCTTTCTACATTTCTAGATGGACATGAGCAGCTGGTCCACTTTCAATGGGGAATTAAGAAGAAAACAAAATTATCAAACTGAAATTCCATTGCCTTGGGGGAAAGACTTATGAGGAGACCTGAGCTCACTTGGTTTATTCAGCTTGGAGAAGAGAAGGCTGAGGGATGACCTCATCACAGCCTGCAACTTCCTCAAGAGGGGCAACAGGTGATAAAGGGCTTATCTCCCCCTCCCATGACCAGTGATAGGACATGAGGAAATAGAATGGAGCTGCATTAGGGGAAGGTCAGGTTGGACATTAGGAAAAGGTTCTTCATTGAGAGGGCTTCCAATAGGTAACAGCATCTCTCTGTGTACGACTAAAAGCTGTGTAGTCTCACACAACAGGTGGATGGTACTTCCAGGACATGTACTCAATGATTGTCAACTACATTGTTTGGACAAAACAAGAAAACACAGTTTAGCACATAAGTAATTTGAGGATGGTCGGTCACTGGAACAGGCTCCCCAGGGAAGTGGTCACAGCACCAAGTCTGTCATAGTTCAAGGAGCATCTGGATGATGCTCTTAGTCACACAATTTAATTTTACGTAGTCCTATGAGGAGCAAGGAGTTTGACTTGACGATCCTTGTGGAACACTTCCAACTCAAGATATCCTATAGTTCTGTGATTCTCTTCCCCCAAAGAGAAAAAACATATCAGGGATAAGAGCTGCAATATAATTAGTTGCTAGACAAATGGAGTTTGGGGTGTGAAATGTGCCCTTTTTAAATTTTGTTTGGATCTGTCGCAGTTTGAAATTAGAAAGGTTGGAATTCCCAAAAGGTTTGTGACTTTCTGTACCCTTGGGGAGAATGTGAACACACCCGAGAGCTACACAAAAGAGTTTTAAAGTAATTTGTCTAGGCTTGTTCTAGACTTCCCTGGGCTTTTTAGGAACAAAAAGTTCACAAAAGTGAAAACAGGTTTTAAATTAAAGGGGAACAAAATTGGTTTAAAGCTCAACACAATTAAAACCATAAATCAATCATTTAAATCTAAACAGGACAGATTGATAAAACAGAGATATGAATAAATACATAAATAAGTTTATGTATATATACAAGTAAATATACATTCTCTCCCATTTATCCCTGCCACAGTTTGAAATTAGAAAGCTGGAATTAAGCAAAGGTTTTTTTCTTTTGCCTCTTTCTGTAGCCTCGGGGAGCATGTGAAACCACCTGATGTCTACACAAAGCAGTTTTAGTGATTTGAGCATGTTCAGGCTTCTTTAGGAAAAGGAAACAAGTGAAACGCAGGTTTTAAATTAAAGGGGTGGAACAAAAGTGGTTTAATGCTTAACACAATTAAAACCAGAAACCAATCATTTAAAGTTAAATGGGACTGATTATAAGAGAGAGAAATAAGAGAGATTAATAAATACATAAATAAGTATATACAGATAAATATACATTCTCTCTACCCCCTGCCCTGCACTGAAATCTACATCCCCGCTTAATAAACAAAGCCCCTGTCACGTGGCCGGAGCCCGAGGCGGGGCAGGGGGGTGCGGAAGAGAGGGGGAGAAGGAGGAGAGCTGCAGTATCTTTAACCTCCAAGGTTCCAGTCCAGAAATAAACGGTCCAGGCAGACTTTCCTAAAAGAGTCTTTCCTTCTCACTCCTCGTAGGAGATGGCTTGGTGTCTTCTGTTCCACAGTCCATGGGCAGGGGTGGTGCATCTCTCGGGCAATGATCCAGCTGCATCTGGCCCTGGCAGGACAGCTTCATCGTCACCGGCTTACAGGGAGAGTCGTTCCTCTCATTCCTTGGTGGTAGATGTCTCAATGTGGGGGCAGGGACACCTTGCGTGCCCCTTTCCAACCCCTAGAGGAAATGGGAAAGTATTCGCAAAAGAGCTTTTTACTGCTGTGTGGAGGAACTGTGTTTTTTCTCTCTCTGATGCAAAACTCTCTCTCAGTCCTGGGTGAAACTCAAAATGTGCACACCAGAGGAGTGTCGCAAACTTGGCTTTTTATGTGTTTATTCGCTGAGGCACTTAATTGATATGTCTTGGCTCCAATAAGAAGCTGAGAGGACCATGGCATTCTCTTCCTCCCAAAAGGTCTGAGAAAGTTTTCCCATGCTTAGGGAAAGGAAGAGAAGGAGACAGGGGTCTGAGCCCTGCCAGCGCCATCTTAACCCGTTACAATCCCTCATCCCTGGTTAACAAAAAAAGCCCCTGCCATCCCTGAAACTCAAAATGTGCACACCAGAGGAGTGTCGCAAACTTGGCTTTTTATGTGTTTATTCGCTGAGGCACTTAATTGATATGTCTTGGCTCCAATAAGAAGCTGAGAGGACCATGGCATTCTCTTCCTCCCAAAAGGTCTGAGAAAGTTTTCCCATGCTTAGGGAAAGGAAGAGAAGGAGACAGGGGTCTGAGCCCTGCCAGCGCCATCTTAACCCGCACCCCCATGAGGGGAAGAAGGGGCATGGGGAAGGGAGAGCAGCAGTCTCTTTAACCTCAGATGTTTCAGTCCAAGAATGAATTGTTCAGGCAAAATTTCGCAAAAGCCTTTCCCTCTCAGCCCTCATAGAAGACAGCTCGGTGTCTGCTGTTCCACAGTCTGTGGGCAGGGGTGTTGGGTGCATCTCTTGGGCAACAATCCAGCACTGCATCTGCCGTGGCAGGATGACTTAATCACTGGCTTATGGGGAATGGTCCTCTCTCTTAACCTTAGGCGGTGAATCTCTCGATACGGGAGCAAGGACTTGCCCCTTCCACCCCCTCGAGGAAACAGGAAACTTAAACATGAAAGAGTCTTTTATGGCCACGTGGAGGAACTGCACTTTCTTTTGCTAATGGAGTCTCTCTCTTGGTCCTGGCTGGAAAATCAAATGTGCAAACACCGGGGAAAAGCTGCTGGCTTGGATTTTATACACTTAGTCACAGAGGCACTTGATTGACATGTCTCAGCTCCAATAAGAAGCTGAGAGGGTTGTGGCACCCCTTCCCCCACAAAAGTCACGTGAAAGTTTTCACGCTCTTAGGGGGAAGAGAAAGAAGGTGGAGGGGGGGGCTTAGACCCACCCCCCATCATCTTAATCCATTACAGGTTCTAAATGTCTTTTTTTCCCACTGTTCTCTGTCTTGGGTCAGGTCTGAAGAAAAGTGAATTTTTTTTTTTACTGAACAATGATGTGGGAGTTTGTTTTCTTCTTCTTCCCAGAAATCTTCCTTTCAAATTCATCCCTAACCAATATTCTTTAAATAATTTGTAGATTATGGAACTACATGGCAAGTCACACAATCAAAACAAAGGCTTGAATTTGGGGCTTTAGCTTACAGCCTGATATTAAGAGGACTGTCTATCAAAAAGCCATCCTACTAAAAAAAACAGTCGAAGCTGTTCTTTTTCCATATACATATAAATTAACATTTCAGCAATTCAGCTTTAGTTAACAGCTCCCCAATGAACTGAAATTAGTTCCACTATATAGATCTTTTACTGCTGACTGCTTATACCTTCTAGAAGTTCAACATCATGCCACCTTTCTCATCCAGAAATACGCTTTCTTGATTGTGTAGTTACCAAATAAATCACAGACGATTGTTCTGTTTGCAAAGGTACATACCCCAGGAAATAATAAGTTTGAAATGTGACCCTGATCTGAAAAAACGACCACGTTGCTTTTAAAAAGAAGTCAAAATATTGCTTTTTTTTTTAAAATAATTTGTCTCATATCTTTTCTGTTCCAAACATCAGTAAATTTTTAATTACTATTAATGTAGAGACTATTCTTCCCGGAAATCTTTAAAAAGTTGCAACCATATTTTTTGTGTTAAAAGTTTTCAGTGTTCTTTTTTCTTAAACACTTTGGATAGTGTTCCTCTTACCCATATATGAATAGGAAACACATCCTTGATAATTCAGATGACAATATTCTAGAAAGAAAGTGGTTAAAAGGTAATTTCTTAATAAAATCCTTGAAGATGCACTTGATTTCCTAAGAATGAATCACATAATAAAATTAATTTTAAGATTATAACCAATTAGGAAAAAAATATCCGTATTTTACTTCTCTTATTTCCTGGAAGTTAAACTAATGAGATACTCAGTTTGACATTAATAAGAACCAAGTTGTAGTTAGAATATAATTGGAATTTTATGAATGAAATTAAAAGAGCAAGATGGTCAAATTCAAATAAAAATTTGTATTACAGTGTAGATTGATGAAAAATTGCTTTTTGTAGATCTTAATCAATTAATTATTTATTAAAACCACTAAGTCTTGTATAAGATACAGTAGTATCAAATATTGGAAAAAATATTCAATTAAAGCATTAAAGCTGGAAAGAAGATATTCTTTAGATATCAGCAACTTCTTTATCTGTAAAAGGAGCAAAATATTTTTTGCTTACTATGCAACCAGAATTCTTCAGCTTGGTTTTAAGCACAAAGAGCAGATGTTTGATTTAAAACAAGGATGTAATGCCATGCCATAGCAAAAACAGGGCAGCTTAAGAAAATGACAGCACTAACTTTCTGCTAGCTTACGCTAATGAGAGCTGGCAGCATAACAGCGTATGTCATTATAAGCTGTCATCGTGAAAAATTATAAGAGACACCAACTTTCCAGAGCTGCTACATTTACTGAGGCTTTTACTATTTAAGTTATTCTTCTGCTTGCAGAAGGGAGCAAAACAAAGACAAATCAAAGTCTTCTAATAGACATTTAGAAGGAGGACTTCTTGCTATAATTTTTCTGGTTTTTATACAATATGCATGACATACAGCTTATACGCTAAACAAAAACATTATGTTTTCTGGCATAGAATTAACAAGATGAGCATAGAAGTTTTCGTGTAAGGAAAATTCATATTAAAAAAAGGTAAAATTTAATGGAATCTGTGGTGTCCTTAGCAGTATACAAGGGAACATTTCTCATAAATGCTCTACTTAGGTCTAGATTTGTTAACTGTAGACCTGGAAGAAAACCAGAAATGCCAGATCTCAAATCCTCCTGAGCTAATTAATCCTGTTGCAGCAGGCTCCTGAAACAAAGCTTTTTTCTCTGCTATAGCATTATGCTGTGAAGATATACCTGCTTACTTCATGATAATGTGGATATTTCTAGATCAGTGGTATAAATTTATCCCCTTTCTAAGATATTCAGAAGAAACAGAGAGAAATTCAGGATAAGAGTGCAGAAGTGTATAGCAGCAAAACATGGCTTTGGCTCCATGTTTTATAAGTATCAATTGTTGTACTGATCCATACTTATTTCCTGTGTGTCAACTATTGCACTAAAGCACACAGAAAAGAGGAATGATTCCATGTTGTTGTCCGACAGTTGTTATTTGTCTGATTAAGTCTTTTTACATTTTCAAGTCTGCAGAAGAAAAAATGAGTTTGAGGTCTTAAATCTGTGTTTATCTTAGTGTTGAACACGTTTATGGTGTACTTCCCCAGCTGGAGAAACAAAGCTTGCTTAGTTATTACTGTAAAGAAAAAAAAACCTCCACCACCAAAAATAATTTTAAAAAATAAAATGACACAGTGCTGGATAAATGAAGGTCATTTCTTCCAGATTTAAAAAATGTTAAAGCATATTTGGAGTGATAGCCAGAGCTTACCGCAGTTTATGAATACTTGTGCCTCAGTGACAGATATTTCAAAGAATATCTTTTTCATGCTTATTATGAACTATAAAAAGATAAGAAAGAATTTTACTGTGATATGCATAATACAATCCTTATATATGACTCTGGAAAATAACTACTAGACGTATTAAGGGGGAAAAAAAGCAGCTAAGCTGAAAATATGACAAGAAATCATGTGATGTGAAGGATTTACCTGTAAAGTAGTATTCAGTGCATTGCCACTTACAAAACTACATATATTACATATATTATATGGCAACTAGAAAAACTCCAAAATCTGTACCCAGTACTCATCAAAATACTGTATCTAATTGACCTCTTCTTAACTTTATTAATCTCAAACTCATGATGCTGGTTATTTGCAGATCATTATTAGACAAAGATGATAGTAATCAATCATTTTCATCTCTGCCTGATTTATGGATGACCCATATGACAAAGCTTACACATCATTTTTTTCTTAAGAAAATAGAGGAATTAGAAACTGCAGTTGTCAATTCTACTAAGTGAACAACCTAACCATGATGCTGTACTGTTTGTGTGACTTCCGTAAAAATTTGAAGTGGGATTAATTTTGCCTAAACTTAGACGGCCCCAGAATAGGTGTTTCTATAACTGAGACAGAAATCTAGTCTTCTTAGTCAGAGGATAAAAATAAGAGATTTATCTGAGTTCTTTTAAATGCTAGTTAGAAATGACTTGTACGTGCCGGAGAGCGCCCAGAGAAGAGCAAAGAAGCTGATGAAAGGTCTAGAGAACAAGACCTGTGAGAAGTGGCTGAGGAAACTGGGGTTGTTTAACCTGGAAAAAGGAGGCTCAGGGGAGACCTCATCACTCTCTACAACCCCCTGAAAAGAGGTTGAAGTGAGGTAGGGGTCAGTCTCCCAAGTAACAAGCAATAGAAAAGGAGGAAAGTTGTGCTAGGGGAGGAGGTTTAGGTTGGATATTAGGAAAAATCTCTTCCCCTGAAGGATTGTAAAGCACTGGAACAGGCTGCCCAGGGAAGTCTTTGAGTCACCATCCCTGGAGGTATTTAAAAGACGTGAAGATGTGGTGCTGAGTGACATGGTTTAGTAATGACCTGGCAGTGCAGGGTGAAGGTTGGACACAATGACCTTAAAGTTCTCTTCCAGCCAAAATGATTCTGTGATTCTGTGGTTTAAATCACAAAAATAAATGAATGTCCTGCCTGTAAGCAAAGGAATACATTGAGAAATATATGTTGACATTTTTCAATTTGTAAAATTAATGTTTAATCGAAGAAAATAGTGTTCCATGCCATGGCATTATATAAACAAAAACATCCTTGCACAGGAGTTGTCAGGGCTCATTGAAAGGGCTTTAAAATAGATTTGAAGGGGGAAGGGGATAAAGTCTGCCTTGCTGGAGTTAAGCCTAAGAGCTGCACACCAGTGTTAGTCAGACAGTGTGTCAGTGAGCTCCTTGGGTATGCTGCACCAGTGGAGATGGAGGGCAGTGTGTCTGGTGATAGAGTAACCACAACGGTCATTGGTGTGCCAGGAGTGGAAGGAGCACCTGGGAAAGGTCAGATGGGAATTAGGCCTTCTCACCCCAAAGAAAAGGTGAAGGGATCACTAGCTCAGTTGAAGTCCTTCTACACCAATGCACGCAGCATGGGCAACAAGGAAGAGCTGGAAGCCACTGTGCAAAAATAACCTATGATATAGTTGCCATCACAGAGACATGATGGGATGATATGCACAACTGGAGTGCTACACCAGAAAGCTCTTTAGGAGAGATAGGCCAGGCAGGGGAAGAGGACATGGGTGGACACTTCACTGGATAAAAAAACTGGCTGGATGGGTGTGCCCAGAGAGTGGTAAATGGAGTTAAATCCAACTGGTGGCCAGTCACCAGTTGTGTTCCGCAGCGATCAGTATCGGAGCCTGTCCTATTCAGCATCTTTGTCAATTATCTGGATGAGGGGATTGAGGGCACTCTCAGTTTGCAGATGACACTACGTTGAGAGGTAGTGTTGATCTGCCTGAAGGCCAGGAGCTCTACAGGGGAATCTGGACAGGCTGGATTGATGGGCTGAGGTCAATTGTATGCAATTCAACAAGACCAAGTGCCAGGTCCTTCACTTGGGCCACAACAGTCCCCTGCAACATTACAGACTTGGAAAAGAGTGGCTGGAAAGCTGCTCAGCAGAAAAGGACCTGGGGTTGTTGGTTGACAGCCGATTGAACATGAGCCAGCAGAGTGCCCAGGTGGCCAAGAAGGCCAATGGCATCCTGGCTTGTATCAGAAATAGTGTGGCCAGCAGCAGCAGGGAAGTGGTTGTCCCCCTGTACTCCTAGCTGGTGAGGCTGCACCTTGAGTCATGTGTCCACTTTTGGGCCCCTCACTATGAGAAGGACATTGAGGTGCTGGAGTGTGTTCAGAGAAGGGCAACAAAGCTGGTGAAGGTACTAGAGAACTTACCTTATGAGGAGCGGCTGAGGGAACTGGGAATGTTTAGTCTGGAGAAAAGGAGGCTCAGGGGAGACCTTAACATTCTCTACAACTACCTGAAAGGAGATTGTAGAGAGGTGGGTGTTGGTCTCTTTTCCCATGTTATGAATGACAGGATGAGAGGGAATGGCCTTAAGTTATGTCAGGGGAAATTTAGGCTGGATATCAGGAAAAATTTCTTTACACAGAGGGTCATTAAGCATTGGAACAGATTGCCTGGGGAAGTGGTGGAGTCCCCATCCCTGGAAGTGTTTAACAAATGTGTAGATGTGGTGCTGAGGGACATGGTTTAGGGACCCTGGCAGTGCAGGGTGAATGGCTGGACTCAACAATCTTAAAGGTCTCTTCCAACCAAATGATTCTGTGATTATTTCTAAGAACAAACTGTTTGATGTTTGACCCACAAGAGTAAAAAGAAGCAGCAGGTGTGTTTAATAATACAGAGACTTTGTAGGTTTAGATATTGATGCATGAAAAAGAGAAAACAAAAAGCAGTGATGTTAGAGACGGACTTACATTGATTTTTTTTTCCAGTAAATGAGATAAACGGTCCTTGTGAAAATTAATTTAGTTGTAATGTATCATATAAAGGTCATTGGGGTTTTCTTTTCTTTTTTTTTTTCTCCACTTGATTGCCCCTTTAACTTCTGTCTCAACAGAAAGATATACCACTCGATCATACTAACAGGATCGGCAAGCTGAGTTTCCCCCAGTGAAAAAGAAATGTAACATCTGGGCACTAAACAGCACTTTCTTGAACTGAATGAAGACACCAAGCACTTCTGAGACTTCAGCATGACTCACAAACACATCAAGAAGACAGGACAGATGGAAAGGAGTAATGGCTGCAGGCACTGTTCTTCTGTTAGTGCCCTATAGACTCAGCAAAACATATTTTGGCCTTCTGTAGCCTAAGGCATCAGCCATATCTTATCTCTCTGTGGCAGAAGACAGCTTCATAAAAAGCAGAGCTCACATCACTGAGGTGGTTATTGGACATGCCTAAAAAAAGGGAACGAATGACATAGTTGACCTCTGAGACTAAGTAGACTAAGTAGTTCTCAAATCAAAACAAAATACTGTGCAAAATATTTGATTACTTGGGTACAGGAAAAAATCCCTTTGTTCTGCCTTCTGGTCTTAGAATGGCTGAGCTCCTCATGATTTCTGGCCTACTGCATAATCATAGCTCACAAACAAGAACAACCAACTATGTGGAAAATACAAAATGGCAGCTGGAAGAAAGTTAGCTGGTAGCCTTGGAGTTTCAAAAGTCTCATCAGAAGATGGGACAGCACTCAATGAAGGTGTTAGTTTCTGCAAATTTTAACACCAGCGTCTCAAAATTTTGGGGACTTTTTGATTAGACACTCACTTCCCTGTGTTATTTGTTATAAAAATGTTTCTATCAACATTTCATTCAATATTTTTTTATTGATTTGTTTTCCTACAGTTATTTTAATAGTGATCACTTTCTTACCTAGCCCATTACATCTAAAATTCTTAGAGACACTTTCTAGGCTACATATTAGAGAAAAAAGAGTCTGCTTAGTGATGAACTCTCAGCTTTGTTCTGCACCCTTTTGAGAGACTCATGAGGCCCTAGAAAATATTTTCAAACTTTTCTTTATTTCTATTGGATCCCTGAACCTTCAGGTGTAGAACATTTTGCTGAGATGCTATTACAAATTGTTTCAGTATGAATTTTGATAAATATTCTAAATATAGTTTATATAAAACTATAGTGGGGATA
>NW_010403995.1:3928-4167 GCF_000710305.1 Buceros rhinoceros silvestris | reverse complement strand
CGGATTTTACAGAACCGGGGCACGGGAGCAGTCCCCCTCTGCTCGGGAACCCGGCGAGGAGGGGGCGGCCCATGGGCATCAGAGCGCAGGGGCCAACGGACACACCTTGCGACCCGCTGCCGCTTCCTCAGAGTCCTTTGGTATCTTGAGTTGGCCTGACAGTGTCCCAGGAGGATTCATGATCGGCGATGAAACGCCAAGCAGGGGAGACGGGGAGAGGGGGGGACGGATCGCGCGGA
>NW_010403995.1:1828-3766 GCF_000710305.1 Buceros rhinoceros silvestris | reverse complement strand
CACGTGTGTCCACTGCAGAGCACGCACGTGTCTGTCCCAAAGCACATGCGTGTCCATCCCAGAGCACACGGGTGTCCGTCCCAGAGCACGCACTTACAGCCCTGTGCCGGAACCAGGGCGATGTGCAGCCTGGAGCCCTCTCCCCAGGCGGGCACAAGGGATGCGCTGTCCTGCGCTCCCTGGTACGAATCATTTGGCAAAGTCAGAGCCAGGACAGCTTGTCTGGAAAGGCTGGAGGAGAAAGGTCAGGTATTTTTCTTTCTTCTTGGGCACTGATTGGTTCAAGTTTGTATCACAGTGAAGTCTGAGAAGTGGGGAAGAAACCCAAACCATCTTCCCTGAAAGAGAAAGCCTCGCTGGCTCGGGCCTCTCCCAGCCAGGCACAGCCGAGCCGCTGCTGACCACGGAGGCTTCCACCGCTCGGGAGCAGACGTTGGACCTTCACCCTCCAGCCAGTGTCACGCTGGAGGGAAGCAGGCGGCCAAACCAGCCCGGGCCTCTCCCAGCCAGGCACAGCCGAGCCGCTGCTGACCACGGAGGCTTCCACCGCTCGGGAGCAGACGTTGGACCTTCACCCTCCAGCCAGTGTCACGCTGGAGGGAAGCAGGCGGCCAAACCAGCCCCATCCCACCGCCCGCCCGGGCTCACCCTCGGAGCCCATCCGCAAACACGAGTAAACATCAAGAGAAACTACGAGGCACTAACGACGCAGATACGGGGAGACTCAGGCTTGCGGCCGTCCAGCCTGGCTCCGATGTCTTCGTCCAGCCGGGGACCAGCTCAGCCCCCGTTTCAGATCTCCTGCAGCGAGTGGCCGGGGTCGCTGCGCTCCCGTTTCACCAGTGGCTCCCCCACGCTGCGGGAGTCCGTGTCCACCTCGCTGCCCAGGTCACTCACGTCATCTGCAAAGGACAGGTCTCAGCATGAGAGTGGCGACCGGAGGGGACGAGGTCCTTTTTCCCGGCCGAGCAGGGTGGAAGAGCCAGCACGAGCTTCCCCCTCCCACACCCCGACCCAGCAGAACTTCCCGGGGGGGAGAGGAGGTACCTTTGTCCAGCAGTGTTGGGGACAGGGACGTGAGGTCACCAAACTGAAAGAAAAAGGAGTGATAAGGTAAGCGAGGCTTGTGGGGGCTCCAAGGTGCCTCGGTGCAAGCTGGCTTCCATTTCCAAGCGATTCTAACAAGCAGCAGAAGGGCTCAGGAGAAACCTCAAGCGTCAACAGTGCCGGTGGTGAAGAGCAGAAACAAAACCAGCCACACGTTTTGGGGAAAAGTCTGTCGCTGTCATTTAAACCTCTGAGCAAAGACGACACTCAACGATCCAGGGCAGGATCGAGCTCTGGAACGAAGGGAGAAATTATCCCAGCTCCCTGCGCTGCCACAGGATGGTGCCTTTTCTCCAGCCCTCTGTATCTGTCAGGCAACTGCTCAGACCTGCCAGCTCGTCACCTCTCCTGGCTCCCTGCAAAGCCTTTGCCCTGGTGTCAGGAGAGTGCTGGGACGGTTTTGGTCCTGCAGCTGTGCATTGTGCCTTTTCTCCAGCCCTCTGCATCTGTCAGGCAACTGCTCAGACCTGCCAGCTCGTCACCTCTCCTGGCTCCACCTCCCTGCAAAGCCTTTGCCCTGGTGTCAGGAGAGTGCTGGGACGGTTTTGGTCCTGCAGCTGTGCTGTCTCCTGCCTGAAACCCTAAACTGCTGCAGGGATAACGCTGGCGAGTCCTGCAAAGTCGGGCAGCAGGAGGGACCGAGGGGAGCAGGAGTGGAAAAGCCAGCAAAAGCGGAAGGACTCGACTCCTCCCCTTTTGCTGGGAAGAATCAGCCTCCTCCTGGAGAACAGAAATATTGCAAGAGTTTAATGAAGGAAAGGCAAAACCTGGAGGCTGGGAGACTTCCACAGCCAAGTGTTGCTGGAAGCTGCCCTCTGCCTTTACCACTGC
>NW_010403995.1:0-1556 GCF_000710305.1 Buceros rhinoceros silvestris | reverse complement strand
ACCCGAGCTCCGTGGAAGGAAGAAGCAGCGTCACGGAGCACGAGGTCAGTTTAATCTGCCCGCAGTTTCTGTACTGCTGTCACGGGTCAGTCAGGGGCTTTTACATCTCTGTGTCTCAGAGGCCCAAACAAGTTCAGTGAAAAGCTTCAGGGAAAGTAACTTTTGGACCTTCTTTTCCTTGGTTTAGTTTTTGTGTTTGATGGGACTTTGCTCTGCAGGAAGCCCAAAGCCGGGGCTGGTACCCACAGGTATCCTGTGAGAGAAGTTCCTCCCTCCTCCCAGGATGGAAGATGCTCAGGGAGCAGAATCACTCGAAACGACTCAGGAAACCCTTCAGTGGAGGTGGTTACAAAACCACGCTCAGGACACAGGGAGGTGCGTGAACCAACCGTGTCTCTTCAGCGCTGCTGAGTTTGGGATTGTTTGCAGGGAATAAACAATTTCTCACCTCTCCCATTACGGCAATCGGTGTCTCCCCCGTCGCCTGGGCAACGCGATGCTCCACCAGATAGAACATGTATTCGTCATAGAGCAGGCGGATCAAGTGGAAGGAACCAAAGCTGGCAGCGCTGCGCAAGGTGAGGTCACGGATCACCATGGAGCTGGAAAACGGCCGGGAAACAAAACATTTGGGCTGTGTTTCACACTTGGGTCATGGGTGACGTGAATTCTTGACCCTGATGGTACTGTAGGACTCGGGGCTCTGTTTCTCCCTCTGACCCAAGAGTGTCAAAGCTCTTTCAGAAGTTAGTTGAGGGAGCCTCATATCCCCACCCTGAACAGCTAAGGGAGACACGATGCTCCCCGCTGCACCAGGGCAGAGCAACAGTTAACCAGAGCTGCACGGGAGCAGAGAGCTTGTCAAGGAGCTATTTACACACCCTAACCCCAATTCAGAAATATCTCCAAAACGAGAAAGAAAATGTACCTGTAGAAAGACCACTTCAACAGGAACTGCCTGGCTGCCTTGGGGAAGCTGGGGCTGCCCTCGTGATGCTTCAGGACTTGAGTAACAACATTATCCAGCCAGTTCGCCCACTGGTCCAGAGAACTCTGCTGCTGCAGAGTGAGCTTGAAATCCTGCTCCAGCTTCTGCACCATCCCCTCCTCGCACTGGCACACCCACGAGGCTTGCTCCTGCGCGGGAAGCAGTGGGGACAGTTACTCATGCCAAGCCCATGGGCTCGTTGCATCCCAACCCAGGAATTCAACTTCATTTCTACAGACAAGGAACACCAAAGCTGTTAAATTGTTCATTTAGCTGCTTTCTAGTAGTGGAAATAAGATGCTGGTTACCAGCAGACAACCTCATCACGGAGTTCCAGTTCTAGACAACGTGACCTAGGAAAAAACCCCGGAAGTTACCTGCACGTTGGCGAAGTCGACCCGGTTGAGGTCGCTGAGCATCTGGTTGATCTGGGACGTGTTCTGCAGCACCGCGCGGGCGGCCTGAGCCAGGTGGTTCAGCGAGGTGTATCTCCGTAACGTCTGCGCAAAGGCACTCACGACCCCGACCTGCAACACAGCACGCGCAGGGCACCGCGAGCGGGAGGCCA
>NW_010403994.1:60105-67517 GCF_000710305.1 Buceros rhinoceros silvestris | reverse complement strand
CCAAAAGGGTTTCAACTCTGTAGCAACGAAGTGTTGCTACAGAGGAGCTGGACACCCGTACAGAGGCAGCGTATTACTAATCCCTAGGAGGGCTTTGATACTAATTTAGTTGTACAAAATCAACCATCCCTTCAAACACAGCTATCACGGAGGGGAGAAAATCTTAAATGATTAAATGAGAAGTCACAGCAAAGCATAAAGAATCACAGCATGCTTACAATTTGCAATTCCAAATCTTTTCACAGCTCCTAAAAGCAAAACTCTGCAGCCTCCAGACTGATAAAGTGGAAGCAAAACAAATATAAAATGCAAAGAAATCAATAGGATAATGACTTCATTTGAACTATTTGGTGAACAGATCAATAAGTCAGTGAATCAATGACTTTTTTTTAATTATAAAATAAGTCAAAGCTGAATAACAAAATGAAAAGTGACATGAGAATGCAGAGCTATGTCAGTGCTGACATTGTCATGAAGGCAGAAAGATCAAAACTGGCTGAACTTTCAAAAACAAATATGACAAGTTATATTTTATTAAGAGCATTAATGACCCATTTGCCATTCTATCACCAGCTCAGCAGGATCTGCATATCTTTGTTTGCCATACTGAAACAATAATGACTAAAGACATTCACAGATTTTACTGGTGTTATTCTTATCTAGTACTGAATGGGAACAAGTGCTTTGCATGTGAAAAGAATAGTAAGCAAGGAAATTAACTGAATTGACCTGGATTTTGTGCAACTGGAGGCAAGGTCAGTATTTCATTTCACCCTTCTTTTAAAAAATTTGTATGCTGAATTATTAATGCCATACATGGTGATGTTGTTGCTAGAGTCATATAAGTATGCAGATGCTGTGAGTACTGGGCGTTATGCAAACAAGTGTTTGATTCAACCTCTAGTTCAGCATAGACTCATCAAATCATAGAATGCTTTGGGTTGGAAGGGACGTTCAATGGTCATCTAGTCCAACCCTGCTGCAGGGAGCTAGGATTTCACCACTCTCCAAGTCTTTCTGTCCTTATTACCAGAAGGCAGAAACTGAAATCAAAGTTATGTCAAATAAACAAGAAGAAAATTGATATGAAGTGCTATTTTCAGACAATAGAACTGTTTGAATAATAACCGGTTTATCTTTAACTAAAAGTCAGCAAGATCCAACTTGGCAACACTCTCATCCTAAGAAAAATGCGTATGTTTTCAACTTTATCCTTAGAAGGTTTGCTGTAATTACTCAGAGACACTGCTGGGTTTTTTGAGCTTATAGACATAGAGAAATTAAAATACAGTGATAACGCTTATCTAAATTGGAAAATAAAAAACCAAAAAAGTTGTAGTTGGCAATTCTGTGGTGTTAGATTCCTGTGAAAGCATGTCTAAGAGAAAGGTATATTTACTGCCTGGTCATAGGAATCATAAAATGTTGTAAACCAAATCAAATAAAGCTCTAGGGCAATCATGGAAGTTTGTTTATGGAAAGATAACATCTGGGACTTAAGCCAGGAGATTTCTATGCCTTTTTGGGGGGGAAAAAAAAAAAAAGCTTTTGAGAAAATTAAAGTTGAAGTCCTTCCTGAAAAAGGAATTTACCATAAGCCTGATAAGCTAGACTCCGCTTATAATGCTATTTTTGTTCCTTTATTATTGTTTTCCAACTGATTGCATGATGATCAAACTTTAGAATCAATAAAACCCGCAATAAAGAGTACACAAAGAAGCAACCTGCTATCGAGACACACAAAGTACGAAGAAATGCATGACAACATTCCACACGCTTGCAGGAGAGGCCTATGCCAACATGTAAAAAGAAAATCTGTTCTGGCCAATGATAAAGGACAGCACTATGGCCTGCCCGTACAATATCTGATATACATGGAAACAATATTGGCCTCACCAAGGAGAACCAGAAAGTGCTGTCAGAACAGCAGCCTCTACTTACAGGACAGTATGGGCAGTGTTAACACACATTCCACCTGCAGCTCCAGAAGCTTTTCAGGTGACTGGGTGAAAATAGATGGAAAGCAAATATCAGAAAGCCAAACAGAAAAACCTGTCATTAAGGTTGCACATTCAAATTAACTCATCTCTGTCCTCTGTATTTCTGAGTTACAATACAGTTAATTATATGTGACCATTTAGCAAAACTTCTCGTGTTTCAGAGGAGTTTGTTTTAAACTGACCAATTGAAATATTCCCTACCCTGTGACGTTCACTGAATCTCATTGGTTAAAAGATTTCGCAGGCTTTTATTAAAAAACGCCGCACCTGCTTTGCCTCTCTCTCTCTTTCCACCCCGGGAGTGCACCGGAGCAACTCTTTTTACCCCGGACAGCCTTGGAGCTGAGCCGCCGCTCCTGCCACGTTAGAGACCAGCTGAGCCGCTTTCACCGGTCGCCAGAGAGCCGATAACTGCCACCACACCGCGAGCCCCGTTGCCACAGAAACTGCTGCACACCCAGAGCCGCTCACTGGAGCCATCTTCCCCCCGCTGCTGTGAAAAGCCACCCGCGCGCCTGGGAAGCAGCCTGCCCGCGTGCACCGCCGTGGGAACCACTGCGCGTCCAGGAACCACTGCGCCGCCAGGGCACAGCCACCGCAGGGGGAACCGGAGCCCCCCTTGCTGCTTTCCAGTGTTTCTTTTGGAAAGTTAGTCACCATGCCATGTGGGTCCGGACCCCATGCACCCGAGAGCTGTCCCTCTGCCTTCTGCTTCTCGCCACTACTGGGTTTGCATTCTGCTTTGCCTCAATCCACGATACGACTGGTAGGATTGTGCAGATTCTGCTTTTACACGTGGTGTCTGGGAATTCATAACGGCCGTGGGTTTTCTTCTGTCCTGCCCCCGCGGGAGACCACGTGGCCGCCGCCATCTTTGATGGCTGCCGCGGTTTGTTTTGCTTTCGTTCCTGACCCGTGGTTAACCCTTGCCTCTCCATCCCATACAAAACCCTTAATACCTCACGGGTTTTCTTCTGTATTTAATCCGTGTCTGCTTTTAGTGTTATTAAACTTTGTTTCAGTTTCCCAAAACAGTCAGAGGTCTCACGAATTCATTTCTTCCTTCTCTTATTTCTGTTGAAATAGAGAAGGGTATTACGCCACCGGACTTGGCTTTACCTCAGCCAAACCATTGACATTATATAATTACATATATTTCATCACTCAATAAATAGCAAGTCACTGCTTTGAACTAAATGATCTCGGTCTCATTTCCTTCAGGATCCAGAAGCATTATGTCAAGGCAAATCAAATGAGATACTGCAGGGGAAGAAAGAACAGTCATATGGCTGAAGAATTTTTACACTCTCCTGTAATATTAGATTTTTTTCTCTGTCTCTGGCAAAAAGTTCCTGGAGGAATCTGGACAAAATGTTTCATCTTAATCTTTTAGAAGTCCTAGCTAATCAGTCCCTATTATTTCAGTGTAGATATTTAAGGCCTGATGATACAAATTGCAAAACCACTGGCACTCGCTTGTGAAAAATATATCAGTGAGATTTGATTTTAAAATCAAATGTTCTGTCCAAAAAAGTACCATGCAAAATTCTTAAATTTTCTGAACTACAAATATTACACCATGCACCCTTAATTAGCAGACAAAATAATTAATGTTTCACATGATTTAACGTTGATAAAATGGACCCAATATTATACACTTAACATCATATAAAAACATATTGATAAAATGGACCCAATATTATATACTTAACATTATATAAAAACATATTGAATAAGAAATCTTGTCTTCAAAGAGGGATTTAAATATAGTACAGTACTAGATCAGGTTGCTCAGAGCCCCATCCAACCTGCATATTGAGAAAAAAAGATCAATTAAACTATTGAAGCTGAGTGTCTGTGCACTGAACAATTCGTGGGGAGGGGCAATCATGCTCATACCTTCTGTTTCAACAATTTTTCTAAGTAGAAAGTGACTGATAGACTTGAGATATTAATAACGATTCCATTCAGTTCAGTGCTTGATACACACAGGATGATAGCAATCCCTTCTTATCTTGTTATCTACCCACTCTACTATCTCTAATTTTGCTTCCAGCCAGTCTTATCGTCACACAAGTTTATTTTTGTAGACTCAAGCCACATAGTCTAAGATATATGCTGCCTATTCAATTTAATTTTTTTTTAATTTTTCCTCATTTTTTTTTGTTAATGTAGTTCACTGTTATGCATAGAGATCAAGTATAAGGATCAACAAAACATGCAACAAACAAGCCATAAAGAAGCAATCTGTACTGTTTATTGGATCAGGCTTACAGTAATTCAGAATATGGACTGACTGCTAAAAATGTTAAATCGTCTGCAACAAAACAATTCAAATTACTAACAGTCTCATTTATCCCACATAGAAAATTGAAAACTATATATGTCTGTATAGGAATTCATAACATGAGACGTTTTCTACTTCAGAGGAAGGTTTCAGGGTTGTTTTCCTCAGGCATAAAATTGCCACACCAAAATATTTTAAATAGTTGTCGGGAAGCTAATAGAGCCCAAGGTTTGTGAGCTTCACACACATGCACACGCATACAAATAAAATAGCAAAATACATCACACGTCAACTATAGGCTAAATTTATTCTCATAGTCTTGGAAACAGCACCACCATTTTTTCTGTCTGAACAGAAACTGGATTATTACAAATGGTTGAAACAAGAGCATATGGATCTGGCTGATTTTTAATCAGTGAGTTCTGACAAGACGCTTGATCCATATAATTTAATATTAAAAGAAATCTTTGACTGGCTTTTAAAGAAATTTTGGTTCAAATCCAAACGTCTTCAAGATAAGGTAGTTGCTAGAAACCGCACAGAATATCACTATACAGAACATTGATGGTGTGTTTGTTCCTGATGTAAAAGAAATTTGCTCCAGTTTGTTACTAGTTGAGAAACTGTCCAAAATGTATTGATAAATTTACTGAATTCACCCTGGGAGATATCCTCATACACTTATGTCTTATGCTGTTGATACAGGCATGCTATCTTTCTCACAGGAAAAATACAGAAAAAAAAAATTCAAAGAGATGCAAAGTCTTAGTTAAACTTCTCTTAGAAATGCAAAACAGAACAAAATAAACCTCATAACCTTCTGCTACATTCTTCTCTTCTTGTTTCATTCTCTCATTTTCTATTTCAGGTTAGGTGTCAGGAAATAAATATACTTGACTAACTGCAAGTAGGAATTAATAAAGCATCTTTCCTGTGTCGTAGCACATGGGAAGCACTTCTTGACTATTTCCATAAAGGTCTCTGCTGAGCAATCTGTACCCTGAAACTACTGTTAATCTGCTTTGATCTGAGAGGTAACACACTTGGCTTACCTGTGAGTTACTTCTTTTTCACTCACAAATGTCAGTGGTACCAAGATACTGGAAGAATTAAGTCTCCTCCTTGCCTAAAACAAGACTAAAACTAGCCTGGAAAAAGTCAAGGGAACCTGTGGATGGGCAATAAAGGTATGGTTTACTACAGTCTAGGATTTAAACACTTCAGTGCTGAACTCCTCTGCTTCCCAGTAAACAAATCTGATAGTAGGGACTCCTTGAATTAATAGAAGAGGTCTTATATAAAATAAAAAACAAACTTACTGTGATACCGAAGGTGTGAGAAGCTTCTCAGCAACAGGTAAGAGATTACTCCAGGTCCAGATGGACATGTCCAGGATAACGGCATCAAGGCAGCACTCCTTAGGAGGTACTGATACCTCTTGGGGAAAAAGGAAGGAAACATTAGACTGGGAACTATGTAAAGCACAGGAAAAAAGGATGAATTCAATTAACCCCTGCCAGAGAAGGTATGTTTTTCCTGTTGTTCCATTATCATTTATACCACTTTCACTGTATATTAGCAGGACTTCAGCATAGGAGATTTTGGAAGACAGTGGCCAACTCTTGCATCTCACCTTTTCATCCCCAAAGCAGAAAGCCAGTAGAGGAGATTATAATGTATCCTGGTTTGAGCTAGAACAGAACGAACTCTGTTCAGTGATTTCACTTTCCAGCTCAGTCTCTTCTAACTAACTGCACTTTCTGAAGGTAACAGTATATTTTTGCAGTCTCTGCAATCTCTGCTTCTAGCAGTGATAACGCTTGATGTGTACAGTTACTGCCAGGGGCTGGTCTGCAGAAAGGCTCTGGCTTCCACTTGCTCCTGTGCAGACCAAGGTCACTGCTAAACCCTGTGTGTCACAGTGGGGGTGCAGTGAGTGAGAGGCCGCACCTGGGGGGCAGAGCGGACGGGACAGGTGACCCTACACTGACCAACAAGGTGTTCCATCCCATAGACGTCATATTTGATATAAAGCTGAGAGATCACAGGGGTCAAGCTCTCTTTTGCTCTTCAACAGCTGACAGTCAAGGAGGACTCTGTCCGTTCTACCTTCGACCCCAATCCATGCTTTCCTGAATACAGTTCTAGAATCCAGCTCCTGTATCAGGTTCCCATCTATCATTGAGTCCAGGCTGGGATTCCCCAGTGCCTGTCCACAGCATCAGTGGTGATGGTGAAGTGATCGCTATGCAGTGGTGATGGGGAGATATGGAGGTGTTGGGTTGTATATATTTGTATAGATTTCTTTATTATTATTTTCATTAAAGCAGTTTGAGTTTTCTCTTCCAATCCGTAAGTCTCTCTCCCTTATTCCTTTTCTTTTCCCCTTTGGGAACAGAGAGGAGTTGATAGAGAGCATCTGTCATTTGTCTAGCGGCCCAGACCTAACCCAAGACATAAGGGTAGGAATGAAAGCAAGCGGTATGATGCACAGTCATCTACTGTAATTTTGACTTGTAAAACAATTAAATGGTTTTCTTCACTTGACATTTGTTGCCTGGCATACATATTTCATATTGCTCTTCCACGCAGCAGAAAAGTGTAACTGGATTTCACGGCACCTGTGGTATGGTCAAATGAAAGCAAAGTGAAAATTGTAAATATAGAAATGAAAATCAGCAGTTGAAATAAAGCAACAGAAGTATTACACATAAAGCAGCAGCAGCTGCTGGAGGTTTGGTGATTACTATGGGATGAATAATCACAAAATCCAACACAGCAATACGCACCCTTACTCTCCGAGGCTGTGTTAACACAGTAAAACATAAACATGCTCAGAAACATTTTATGAGCAGATTAAATTCGTTAGTGTAGATGTAACCTCAGTGTATCGACCTATGAACCGTGGCCAAAAGACTGAATTCTTCTTACATTCATGCAAGTTTTACCTTGATGCTGAGGTGCAATAATAGGCATTATAGGAAACTTTGAGGTCTCACCTGCGTTGGGACCTGCTGTGAATTCCTACTGCTGCTCTCACTGCCAGACCCCTCAGCTGCTGCCTGCTGCTGGACTGCTGCTTTGCCCTGGGGCACATCATGCCTCTCCTCACCGCCGTTTTCCAC
>NW_010403994.1:33404-60055 GCF_000710305.1 Buceros rhinoceros silvestris | reverse complement strand
TGCTTGTCCCCTGGGCCACTTCGTCCCCCCCCTCCCCGCCGTTTTCCACAGCTGCTGCTCCCAGCCTTCCCGACACCAGCCACGCCACAGACCGACACCATTACAAACTGGTAGGTTTTTTCCTCTATTGTTTTTGTTGTCCTTACCCGTGGCTTTAACCCCCCACTGCATCAGAGCCCTGATTCTATATATGCACTTGTTAATATTTCTTTGGTTTTGTTTATAGATTCATTCTATGGTTATTAAAACCGTTTCAGTTTCCCAAACTCAGCTGAGGCCTCTCCGACTTTTTTTTCTCTTCTTCTTATCTCTCTTCTTAACCCTTTCTTCTGGAATGGGGGAGGGACTGATTGGAAGTTATTAAAACCGTTTCAGTTTCCCAAACTCAGCTGAGGCCTCTCCGACTTTTTTTTCTCTTCTTCTTATCTCTCTTCTTAACCCTTTCTTCTGGAATGGGGGAGGGACTGATTGGAAAGAGAATTTGTCCTGTGATTTGGCCCTGCCTCAGCCAACCGGTGACACTATAATATTTAAATAAATAAATAAATTTTTAAAATCAGAGTTACTTAAGTTAGCATGACTGCACTCGTCAATTAGAAACAGTACTGTGACATCACTGGCAGAACTGTAACTGGGGGTGAATGCCCCTGCCTTGGAAGTACAGCATCATTTCTGTGCACGGCAGCAGCAGATCAGGCACCACTCCACAAACCCTTTTGTTGGTTGAGGTGGTGACAATACCGCATACAGCTGACTTGAAGACACACCCCCAGCTATCTTGGAGGATCTCTGCAGTGTGCTACTAGGTTGCCCGTGGTTTCCTTGGGATCTGCAGGTTGCCAGTAATTGTTGCTCTCCTTGTTTCTTGACACCTTCAGGAAGGCTCAAGTAATTTTGAAAGATTCACTGCAGTTTCTTGAAGGCAGGGAACTTCTCCATGTCCACTAAAACATGTTCCTACATATAAGTGAATTTTCTGAAAATCAGGGGGTGGGTTTATTAGGTACTACTCTCCACTTCAATTTCATCTAGATGCATGAAGGCATTACATCACACAGTTAACTTGCAGGGCTGTGCCACAGACAGTTTGTAACCTCGGATTATTTACTCCGTCTATCCTCATGTACCCCATGGTAGCAGAAGAAATGTTGCATTAGCTCTGCGTATTGGAGTAGTGCTATCAGAGCACCACATCCAGGCATCATCTTCACATTTCAGGAAGAATATCAATAATTTGGGAACAATTCAGAGAAAGCCCCAAGAACAATTACAGAATCGTCATTCGCTATAGATTGAAATTCATTCAATTTAGTTCATTAAAAGGAATTATACAACCTGGATATAAAAGACAAAGAAACTAAATTCTTAAATACACCTCTTCTATTTCTCAAATTAAGATATAATGGGATCTGTACAAGTTCTGGATTAATATCAATCATTTTGCCTTTTTTTCTTTTTAAGAGAGTGTAATTACCCATTGGGATAGCACAGTAAGTATTGTTCATCAACAACATAAGAGACTCTAGACTTCAGGTTATTTTTCTAGAAGCAGCAGCTACTTACCACTATAGATGGATCTTCCAGTCAGAAATAAGGCACAGTTTTGCAGCTTCTGTGGCAAAGGAAATCAGAGCAAGATGATCACAGTGGTTCTGACATCTGACTTCAAAATTTATTAAGCTAAATAGTAATAAAGAAACTTTTAAAATTTTGCTGAGGTCTTGAGAATGATATACAAATACATCCCAGTGTACAAACCAACCTAGTAATTTTCTATTACATTTCCAAAATGCCAGCTATACACATACATAATAAAGTATCAGTGTCTGGGCTTGAGAGTACTAGAGCTTTGTAAAACAGAGATAATAAAGCTGTGAAACAACTTACTGCATTTCACAATTTACATCAGTATATTAGAAATTTCAATAAAGAAATCCAAGCAAACTGCCAGCAATTGTTGTAGCTTCTTTTTCTGTCCATGAGAAAGAAGCCAAACTGAAATACATTCAATTAATCTTATTGTGAAGTAACCTGTGAATTTCTTTCTGTGAGAAATGTTCAAATGTGTTTCCTTGTGGGGACACTCTGGCTTTGAGCACTTGTCTAATATATTTCTTACATGCATACAAAAAAAACTGTATAAAAGTGATTCCAATGCAGCTAGACAGATACATTTTTATTATTATTATTAGTATTTCAGGAGTTGACATCTCTAAAAAAGCTCATTTTGGAGCACTCTCAAAGTACTTTCTCAAGCAATGACATTTAAATGGCCACTGACATTTTTAAATAGTTTTTTTGTGAAAAGTGGCAAAACTTCTTCTTTTAGTATGCAGCTGCAATCAAGGATTTTTACTCACTATAAAACATGTCAAAATAATGGATGGCAAGCCCAATAAAGAAAATTAATTTAAACAAGTCAGGTAGAAACACATACCCTTCTTCAGAGAAAAGATTCTTTGTAGAGGTTCAGCTTACTTATTGCCTTCATGGAAAATCATACTACACAATTGTTTGGGACTGGTTTGTTTTCACAGCATATGCCTTTAAAATAAAACAGAAATCCAATACTTTCACTAGTAATATTTCTTCTCTCAACCTGTGTGGAAAAACAAAAATCCCTTCTGACTTTCAGCTGGCCTAATAGTTAGTTAATTAGTGCGGCTTATTACAAAATCAATAACAACATGCCATTGCTGATACATTTCCCATTTACGAATGTGAATATACAGGGCTTCCAAACACTTCAATATTGAATTTATTTGTTGGAAAGATTCTTCAGTGAGTAATGCATTAGGTTGGGATGAAATCTCTCAGTTCCACATGTACAAAACACAAACAAAAGTGGGAATGAGAGAAGACTGCTTACTACCTTTCTGTTTCTATAAATTCTGTTTATTTATAAGACTCTACTGTATGAAACATCAATAAAATACATATTAAAAAACCCCATGTATTTCTATATCCTTTAATAAATCTCCCTCTAACAACAGAAATAAAAAGAGAAACAAAATTCACCCACTCTACCTCATGCAGTCTCTGGCAGTATCAATTTTGTGTGTTACTGAGCTCAATAACATCAGACGCACAACTACCTCAGGTATTGTAAAACACAAAGGGAGACATCTCTGGTCAGATAAAGACAGCGTTAATACTCAATAGCAACAGGGTAGTTCTAACCAACGTACTGTTCTCCTAGCCATTGCAGTAATCTTTTTTAAAAAAAAAATCTCTAATGCCACTACATCAAAGCCAAAAGAAACTTTGACTCTTAAATTAGACATACTTCTAAAGGATAGCAAGGTAGGATTTTGTCTTTTTTTTATTTTAAGGTCTCATAAATAGCTTGGGTGCCAGACAAAACAGCGATCGTTACTGAAGGTATTTTAAGTGTTATCAGTAATCAGTTTGGAAGATCTTTGAATCATATAGTAATTTAGATTGAACAGGATGTCTGGAGGTCGAGTAATCAACCCCTCACCCAAAACAGAATGGATAGGATCAGATTTCTTACAGCCATGTCCAGGCAAGCCTTGGGCATCTCAAGGATGGAAGTCCCAGAACCCTTCTAGGACTCTGTGCCAGTGTTTCACCACTTGTGTAGTAAGAAAAGCTTCTCTTTACCTCCCATTTCCAGCACTTAAATTTCACCAGCAGGAGCAAGTGACCAGAAGTGGTTCCTAGGAAAAGCAGCTCCCAGGAGATGTTTCCTGAGGCAGGAGCCTGCAAACTGCTGTGACAGCTGCTCCCTCTCCATTAGCTACCTCTGCTGTTACCCTGTGTTGCACAAGAAAAAAATTACCAGTAAGGGGCACAGTGAGGTTTTCAAATGCAGGATGCTATTGAATAAACTTTTATGAATTTTCCTGAAGTTGTTTGTCATTATGCTTACCTAAAGAGCATCTTCTCTCAAAAGCGGGTCTCTGGCCCTGTTGTTATTGTAGCGACTTTTGACTCTCTGTAAGTTGAACCTTTTCCTTAAACTCAACCTCTTCCTAAATCAGTTTGTATTTTCTTAATATGACTTTTTTACTGACAATAGCAGAGAGTAGACATGGTATATTGCTTCCTAAGATGAAAGATTTCTGCAGCATGTAAGCACTGTCTCAACCTTCTCACTTGTACTTGGTAGCAAGCAATTCAGTGGTGTAAAGAGCATTTATGTGGATCTGAACACTGACATATAAATTACAGGGCAAAATTTCTTTGCTGCAGGACCAACACTGAATGCAGAAATTAACATTGAAATTATTAGGGGGGAAAAAAACGACAACAATATAATTGTATCTAGGCTTTTGTCACAGATAAAATGCTTGTAAAATTCTGATCAAGTTCTTCTGCCTACATATTTTATCAGGTCTCATCACTAGCTGTAATATACTCTAAGCTTAATTTTGGCTCATTTCTTTTTTTGACCTCTCTGACACATTTCCTGACCACTGGCACTCCCTCTTTTACTTCTTTACAGGAAGTAGGAGATCCACAACCCAAGTACTGTAGGCCAAGTTACAATACTGATCCCTCAAGGTTTGATGGGAACTTAAGTTATTCTAGTCTTGTGATATTATTGAGCTATTGCACTTGTTCACAAAATTCCATTTAGTTCAAAAATACAAAAACCAAAACCAAATGAAAACAGTAAACCCTGGAGAAATACACCTTCATTCATTTTGGCCCTTCTCTAAGATACAAGGTGTTTCTATGCATTGTTGGTCTAAATAAGCTTCTTATGTGGACAATTAACAACTCCTCATATTTATTTAATTTTGATGATTAGCTCTTAAAGGCTTATAAAGTCTCCAAAGTCTTTCTTGATTTGAATTGTTGATTTCTATAGCTCAAACTCGCAGAAAAATAAAGTATATAAATTGTGCATACAAGGACCCCAAAATCATCACCAGAAGACTGCCTGTGGCACTCACTCATGGACAAAGCTAAACTGCAGTGATGAAATGCTGGAGCTGCGTCAGTCCCAGCGACTCCAGGGACCTATGCAGCAGGATTTCCTACAGAAAAGGGGTGTGTTTGCTCCCACAGCAATCACAGTGATTTACCAGCTCACGGGCTCTTTGACTCAGCCAATCATAGCTCTAGAAGCAGTTGCAGTGAGAACGTGATGAGCGCTTTGAGATTAGCATTGGTGTAATCTATTACAACCTGACCAGGAAGAGCACAGTCAGGAAAATCAGAATGAAAACAAAAAAGAGGAGAAGCAGCATAACGACAGTTCCTGAGTCACATGTTCTGAGAAAAAATTATACTTCCATTGACTGTGGGGGGAAAAAAATTGTTATAATAATTTTGCAGCTAAAATAGGGGTAAAATGTATTCTGGATATAACTACTTGTCTGGACATGTTTTTCAGGTTGCAGTTTCTTGTAATACTTGTGCTTGTTTTCCCTATTTCCTAATGTTTTCCTTGATTCACCTCTTCATTGTTTTTAAAACATTGGTGACTATTCACTGCTTCTTGGTGATTATTATCTTCCAATTTTTGATGGCTTACATATCTTAGAAAATTAAGTTCATATGCTCTGATTTGTGACCAATCTAGTTATCTGTCTAGTGACTTATAGTTGCTTTCCTTGGTAGTCTGAAGTCTGTGTGAGTGGTTAAATTCCTGGATGATCTGTTCGAGTACTGTAGCTGAGCAGGCTACAAGCAGTAGCCCTGTACATGGTTCTTTCAGACGCTGCTAACAGCTCGCAGCTGACAGTTCAAATATGGCAAGCTCAAATATTTTCTTTCAGCAGTAAGAAATATGCCTCTGGCATCTTTCTTTTGCATTTGTCAATCACAAAACTGCACCATACAGATTCTAAGAACAGCAGTGGCACTACAAGACTTACAAAAATACTGGTATTCAGGGATTTGAAGTAGAGGTTTGGTTTCATGGAAAGTAACAGAAAATGCTTTGCAAACATTCCATGGACTGTACGACAGTGCTCTATTACACCAGTGCTTTGACTTGTACACTCCAACATCCTATTTCAGTAGACTGCTTTTTGCTTTGAAATTAGTACAAAATCCTGGTTGCAGTACAATTTGGTCTGAATTTACCCTCTCATCACAGAACTGACAGCACATACACCATTTCTTTGATAAAACCCTCCAGATGTTTCCATCATCTTACCACAGTAATTTTAAAAGAATAGCCATAATAAACCAAATTTTTGAAGTAGTGGCTTTAAAAAGCCTTCAGTCTACAGCCAGGAGGTCTACGGGAACAGGCTGAGATCTCCCAAGCTGAACCTCATGGATTTCAATACAACTCGTATTTCTCAAAGCTCTGATACACAAGGCTCAAGTGACTAAAGGGATGAGGCTACCTATAAAGCTAGGTAAAAGGTGTTCCCAGATCACACTTCATGCTCAATTTTCTCTCCTTTCTATCACAATTTTATATGGGAACTAAACAATCCTATATCCCAAATAGGAACTTCCATGTAAAGTTCCAGGAAGACCAGTGGAGTAGGAATGACCTTCTAGGTGTTGGTATAAATATCTTCCTCTGATAGAAAGAAAGTTCAGTCTAAGTCTCCTAACTGTACATGGGCCTTGGGAAATAATCTGGTCTATAGAACTTATAGAACTGATTTTGTTATTGCCCTTTTTTTTTTTAATGACCTTCTAGGTGTTGGTATAAATATCTTCCTCTGATAGAAAGAAAGTTCAGTCTAAGTCTCCTAACTGTACATGGGCCTTGGGAAATAATCTGGTCTATAGAACTTATAAAACTGATTTTTTTTTTGCCCTTTTTTTTTTTTTTTTTATGCCAAGAATGGAAGCTAAAAAGATCTGAACATCTTCAAGGAACTTATTTCCTCCTTGGTAGTGCACAATTTTTCCCCAATGTTTTGGGGAAAAATTACTGCTGTGAAAAGATGGTATATTAGTCAGAGGATAGAATAACATTTATGAGAAAGGATAGATATTTAAAGAAAAAAAAAAAACAACTCAGAAGAAATTCCTGGCTCATCCTCTCTGGGTACTCAAGGTGGTTTGTGCAAACAAAGCACTCCAATATGTTTGTTCCACAGTCCCAGAAGAATGTGAACTACATTTTAAAAACCAGATTTGTCTGAACCTGATGTGATAAAAGGTGAAGTTCTTCCCTCAAGTACACCACGGAGTCCTGCTCTCTGCGCTGCAGAATAGGTCTGCTGCCTTCATGTATCACTGTGGAGGCAGGTACAAGTTAGCCGATGTGCAGAAAGGAGCGCAGAGACAGCATAAATTTTTAGTGCTTGTGAAAGTCAGGTTAATAGAAACAGAGACAAATGAAAGCAACAAAGCGGATAAGATTTAACTCTTTCAGGTAACAATACACAGGAGAACACTGTGGGCAAAAATGGATCATCAAAACATGAAGCACAACTATTTAAGCAGTGTACGAAAATGGTTCTCAAAATCATTTCTTTCTGCAGTACTGCATGCTGTGTCGTATTATGCCTTATTAATTTTTCCAGCAGTAGAATGAATCAACAATATTTTCTGTGCCATGTTACAGATCAAAAACTGGGATATTGTTCCCATTAAAAATGACAACCGTGATAATTATTTTTGTTACCATTCTAATGAGCCAACTACATTATTGTTTGTTGGGAGCAAACATATAGCATTATTGAAGCTTCCTTGCATTTTCCTCCTTGTGAGGAGGTAAATGGGATGATAATTTCATTTCTTTGTCAGAAAATAGGATGAATTTAAAAATCTGTTTATATTGTAAAAGCACTGAAGTAACAGAGCAATGCATTGTTGTCCATGGAACATTTGCAGATCAACTTCAGTTACTTCCATGAAATCAAACCTCTACCTCAGTCCCTAAGCATCAAGTTTTTAATAAGTTTTGTGGAGCCTCTGATGCTCTACTGCAGTATCTGGTCTTAGAAGTCAATGAAGAAACAAAGTGAATTTTGGATTCATTGAATAAAAGTGTAAATACCAAGACTGTACAAGAACAATCTTGAATTACTTCCATGTTTCTTTAGAATCTCCCTCATGCTTGGAGATTCTATAAGGTGAGTCATGTTGGGATGTTGGCAGTGTATGTAACAGGCAGCAAAGCAAAGCACCTTATACGGAGTAACTTGCTACTTAGAACAGCAGTAAACTCTATTGCCGTAAGGATTGCAGTTCTTCAGGGAAAAATGCACAGGGTAACCAGACATCCCCATATAGTTCATGGTCTTTGTCCTGCTTGAATCTCTTTTCAGAGCTGCAAGACATATGTACGGGAACCTCTCTCTTCTAAGCAGCTTTGTCCTTGTGCTTCCTATAGTTCCCCTGTGTCCTGCATGTGTAGGTGGGACCAAACAGCTTGCAATTGACACCTGAGAACTCGTCACAGATTTTTTTTTTTTCAAGTGTACCACTAAAAGTAAGATTCAGACTAAGGTATCAGAAAACTTGGGTGCTAAGAAATCTTACCAGCTGTGAAGTCAACTAAGATACCACACTGCTGATTGACTGACCTTGCAGTCAGACGACTGTGCTGCAATCCAGTGTGAAAACCATTTTATAAGGAAGAGGAACTTTTGAGTTTTGAAATAAGATCTCTCTACAAGGTAGCACGCTATGCATTTCAAAGTGGTATCCTGATGACTTTCACTCATGGGGGAATAAATGATCAAATGCATATCAATGGCTTTGATCTATGCAGGTGAAATGACACATTTTAGCAGTACTACTTCAAAAAGAGCGTCTAAGTATAGATTTAGTTGATTTAATACTTGCTATTTTGTCTTACCAGTTAGCACAAGCTTGTGGGCACAGTGGCCTGTTACAAGTAGTCATTGACTCAAATCCGTATTCATATCTTTGAAAAACTCTTCAGCATACGCCTGAATTTGTTTTCTCTTTCTAGCTCTAAATATCTGTGCCTGCAGATTTTATATTTACATGTTACACGTGTGTTTGTTATATGGGCTCGTAATGACAGGCAATCAGAAGATGACAATTTTAGTGTCTACTAATACTGTAATATTTGAACACACATCAATTTTTTTTTTCAATATTTTTCAGGCAACCAGCATATACCAACTAGTACAAAGTAACCATGGTTCAGTCTCTTTCTCAGTATTGACCAGATTTATTTGATTGCAGCTGACTGAACCTTAGGGACTTTCTTTTGCACTACATCATTACTCCTTTCACTGTACTCTAACTCGAAAGAAATTCTTTAAGCAGAAAAAAAAATGCTGTAAAAGCTTACCAGAGATCATGCAGGTTGGAAGACTACACCGCAGTCTCATAGGATCTCTACGTAGAAAAAGAAAAGAAAATCTCTACTTAGTAAGCTCATTTTTTATGCAAGATGTCAAATTCTCACACCAGTAACAGTAGAGAAATCTCAGTAGGAACTTAAGAGCTGTAACAAAGAGAAACTCAGTCACTAAAAAGATTATCTTACAATTGAACGTTTATGTTTAAATTGTATTCACAAAGCTTTTTGCTCTCAACTTTGAGCTGCCACAGATTGCTATGGGAACTGAGGTCAGGAACTAGGAATGTTTTAGTGAAGGATCATAGCTGAAGCTAACTTTAAACTTGCAAAACAAAGAGTTTCCTTCAGTTTGGTTACTGGTTCTGCACTCCGTCTAGAAGTCTGGAAAATTTCTCAACACTGAAGGGATTCTCTCTACAACTGAAACCTTTAATGCACTATACTCTGCATTTAATTTCATCCTGTCTTTTGTAGCATGTTGAGGGCTGCTCATCAGAAAGCTAAAGCACGATTCAAGCAGAACATGAACCAGACTGTTAAAGCTTTCCAATAATTTTCTTCCAGTTTAAATTAACAAGCTTATAAGGATTAGTTTAATATCATAAAAGAATCAAGTCTCTGTGCTCACTCACTTGAATTCAGGAAAACGGTACATTTCTAAGGAACGGATGTTTTGATTCAAGAGAGAGCTGCAGTTCATGCCATAGTGTCACTTTCTAAGATGCAGCCCAGCTTTAGCCATTGGTGTTGCAACCTCACACATACAAGTAAAGTGGGTAGTTTCTCAAAATTATTGGGATTGTCCTCGAAGCAGAAGGTGTTATGAGCTTTAATAAAAGCTGATGCTATCCCAAGGACCTATTGAAAAGGAAATGGGGAAATGGAATTTTCTTGCGTTTTCTGCTTCTTGTGCTGAGCCTGATAGAACCAAATGCTTGGAAACTTGCTCTCTTTGGAGCCATTATATTGTCCTTAACTTTTTTTTTTTTTTAAAGTATAGGAATTCAAATAAAGAATTAAATTGTCAACATCATTCCACTTGTTTCTTGATAACAGTTAATTTTAGTGAGAAATGCCACCACATTAAACCTTTTTAAATTCAATTTTATATTACTTTTTCCTTAACAATTGAGATCATAGTACCCAAATTTCAAATCTGAAGACGTGCATATGGTTGCAAAATCTCAGGTTAAGAAAACAGTTCTTAATTCTGAGGAACCCCTGAAACTGCATTTTATACTATACAGAAAATGACTTTATTGAACAGTGGTTGCTGCTGGGCCTATCTTCAACTGAAAGTTGAATAAATTCCTAATAAAAGTAATTTTATATGAATGCGCAGAAAGCTGTAATGATCACTTTTCTGTCAGAAGATGGATGATAAGAAACAGTAGTCAATACCCTGTTAACAAGTCCATTATAACCTTGGAATAGAAGTATGCTTTATTTTAGGAAGTTAAAACAATTGTAAGCGAATTTTAACAGCTGAATAAAGGTACGTACTAATCTATGGTTACAGAAGTTAAATAAATTCATCATGACATCACTTCTACTGCACAAAAAAAGTGAGTAGCTCATGATTAGACTCTATCGAACTCTTCAATACGACTACACACACTTCTATTTAATATTGTGCCAGCATTTGCATTACAAATACTTCAGGAGCTTATGATTCAATCACTGCTGAAATTCTGCTTTGGATCCTTCATTCTGGTGTTAGCATAAAAAAAAGTCATAGACGTGCAAAAATAATAGTTGTTATTTGACATAATTATTTCAGGTTCAAAAACTCATTTGCAGTTACGATCATTCTAGTGTCTAACCATCTTAGGTCAAAACTGACAAGTAAGGCCGAGCCAAACATTTTTCAAGACTGAAATATGAAAAACATGAGGTGAATGTCAACTCCCTCCTTTTTTCTCTAAATCGAGTTAATTGCTAGGAATTTGTTCCTTGATGCAAAACTCTGTAGTACTTAGATTTCAAATGCAATGAGGAAATTAGATTTCATTTTTGCTGATCCAACAGGCTTACAAGATCTGCCTCCCATTTCACATATGCTGTCTGTCAGAGGGGGTACAATACTGAACTACCTACTGACATGATTTAAAACAGCTACCGTGTCTCATGCCAGTTGAAGTCAGGGATGTCACATTCATAAATTCAGGTCTCATGGCTTTTTTCTCTGCCATAACCAAAAATGCATCTTCCGTTCTCATGTGGGCCTCATCAGTTCAGTGGACTTCAACTGCTTGAGAGGAAAGGATACAGGAAGAAGTCATGAAAGCATCTCACATCATTGTGTCCCCGAAGTAGTGTTTCCATTCAGTTTTTCTCTAGGGAGGCCTGCCATGGAAGAGTACATTATTGTTTACTGTTTTGTGAGTCAGAGTGAAAAACAAATTCTGCACTTTCCTATGTGTCTGAAGAGAGAACGCCTTACTTGGAGGACTCCATTAAAAGAGTCTTTCCGAAAGAAAGTAGACAATTTTGGTGGTCTAGCTCAGTGGTGCAAAATGTTACACTACTGGCTATGACTTTGAAAAAAAACAAGCAAATCCAGCTGCACTACAGCTATTATTAAACCAAGTTTGATATCGAGAAGGGTAACTTTTCTAAGCACTTTACAAAATTTTACATACTTATTCTTAACACATCAAACTTTTCCACATCTCAAGATGACGAAAAATGATAGTGGCTTTATCCTGGTCTATTTGAAAAGGAGGCTTCAAATTAAAACCTATTATAAAGAACATAGCATGAAAAGTTCCTTCCCCTCTAATCCACAAGATCAGCTGCATGACAGTTACATATGTTAGTATGTGAGTGTGCTCCCTTAAGCAGGAAATACGAAAATAATTCCATGAAGGGCACAGGTCTCTAGAACAGCATAGGTTAAACACTTCCTCGCTGGAAAGATTCAAACACATATACGTAGACAAGCTACACAGATGGATTTCCAGCAGTTCACAGTCACATAGCTTAAGGTAAAAGATAGTGAATACTGCACCTTAGCTACATATACCAAATACAATTTTGAACTTTGTTCCTGGCAGATAACAGAACAAAATAGGCAGTGTGCAGCTCATATCTCCTGTGTTCAGATTTTGTGTTGGCTAGGGTCATAGACATAGACACACCCTTCTGAGAAATGTTGTGACTTTGAACAGGTACTTTACAGAAAGTAATTGAACTGTATGTGCTTTAAAAAGACAAGTGATAATGACTGCTGGATGTGTTGATCCTCTTCAACCCTGCGAACACTGATTAACCATTAGGACGGACCACATCACTGAAGATGAAAGACATTTGAGAGAAAATGTGATGGTGTGGGGAGGGTTGACAAATGGAACTTGGCGTGTTTGAGGGATCGGGGGTTCCTAAAAGAAAAACTTGCTAATGTAGGATTCTCAGAAAATTCATAGGCAAGATATTGTGACACAGGTGAAAGGAGAAGCAAGAAACAAAGTCATATGGTGTTCAGTCCAGGAGTTCTACAGAAATTGAAAGGTAAAATAAGTGGGGTATCAGCATTTAAAAACTTCTTGGTTCTCAGGAATGGCAAAGAAGTAAATGTGATTCCCCACCCCCGAGACGATTCCAGGGAAGATACAGAAAACTACAAAACAGTAAACCCGATGGCTATGCTGGACAGATTTATAGAAGATTTCATAATAATAACAACCCAGAAAAAAGGGATATAATGGACTTAAGTCAGCCTGGCTTTTGTCAAGAGAAATCATGCTACAAAAAGTCACTAGAATTGTCTGAAGGGCTCAGAGACCATGAGAATAAAGATTATCCCACTTCACACTGTATTTCTAAAAAACTCTTACAATGAATTCCAGGGAAAATAAGCAATTATGAAAAAAGAAACAAGATATGAACATGAACAGAATCTTGGTTCTAGTCATGAAAAGGAACAAAATGTAAATCTTTTTACTTCACAGTGAAGAGACAGATAGAAATAATAGAATCACAGAATCACCTGTTTGGAAGACACCTGTAAGATTCTTGAGTCCAACCATTCACCCTGCACTGCTGGAGTCCCTAACCCATGTCCCTCAGCACCACATCTACACATCTTTTAAACACTTCCAGGGAAGGGGACTCCAGCACCTCTCTAGGCAGCCTGTTCCAATGCTTAATAACCCTCTGTGTAAATACATTTTTCCCGATACCCAACCTAAATTTCCCCTGATGCAACTTAAGGCCATTCCCTCTGGTCCTGTCATTCACAACTTGGGAGAAGAGACTGACCCCCACCTCTCCACAACCTCCTTTCAGGTAGTTGTAGAGAGCAATAAGTCTCCCCTGAGCCTCTTCTTCTCCAGACTAAAGAACCCCAGTTCCCTCAGCCGATCCTCATAAGAAAAGTTCCCTAAAGCCTTCACTAGTTTTGTTGCCCTTCTCTGAACCCACTCCAGCACCTCAACATCCTTCTTGAAGTGAGGGCCCCAAAACTCGACACAATGTTCAAGGTGTGGCCTCACCAGCACCGAGCTTCCCTGCTCCTGCTGGCCACACTATTGCTGATACGAGCCAGGACTCTGTTGGCTGCCTTGGCCACCTGAGCACACTGCTGGCTCCTGTTCAATCGGCTGGTGACCAGCACCCCCAGGGGCTTTCCTTCTGCGCCGCTTTTCAGCCACTCTTCCTCCTGCGGGCCCTTTTTCATTCGGCTGTTGCCCACCCCCCCCGGGTTTTTTCCTGCTGCGCAGCTTTCCAGCCACTCTTCCCCAAGCTTGTCACAGGTGTTGTTGTAGCCCAAGAGCAGGACCCAGCACTTGGTCTGGTTGAATTTCATACCACTGGCCTCAGCCTATCAATCCAGTCTGTCCAGATTCCTCTGTAGAGCCTCCCGACCTTCAGAAACATCAACACACCCACCCAGCTTAGGGTCCTCTGCAAACTTACTGCGGATGCACTCAATCCCCTCATCCAGATCATTGATACAGATGTTGAAGAGGAAAAGCCCCAACACTGAGCCCCGAGGAACACCACTGGTGACTGGCTGCCAGCTGGACTTGACTCCATTCCCCACCACTCTCTGGACCCAGCCATCCAGCCAGCTTTTGATCCAGTGAAGTGCACACCCATCCTGGCCATAGGCAGCCACTTTCTGCAGAAGAATGATATGGGAAACGTAGGCTTTGCTACAGTCCAGATAAACAACGTCCAAAAACTGTCATGCACGAAGACTTACTCATATGTACTACTTTTCTCTCATGTTATACTCACCTTTCCAATGTCCTCCTAAGCCTCAAGGTGCGTAACTTCCACTCTTGCCCATGCAGAGATGTCCTGTGAGGTGTCATTGTAAGGTAACGACATCCGTAATTATCGACCATGAACAGTGCAATGCTGATGATGGGGCCCTCTTCCTCCTCACTCTTGGATCCCCTTAAATCTTTTTTAAAAGTTTTCTAATCACAGTCTGCTTTTTTTTTTCCCCTCTGGTTCTCAGATGAAGTTTGAAAGTTGCTCAATAACCTCTCACTCCCTCAGTTGGCAAGAAGAGATGTTGTTTGCTTGACTACCATACTACCTATAATGCTAGACCTGATAATCTACTCCCTAGATATGTCAGACTTTTATGATCTGTGCCATTCACAGAGCTTGAGTTAAAAGTCAACCACTAGAAAATCGTTAAAAGAAGCTAAAATCAACTCAGGTACAAGTCCTGTCAGGTCAGTATAAAGCCTTAAACCAGCCATGGCAAAATTGCTGTTTACTAGGCTGTGAAAGATAGTGGTTTGCTGCCTGAATTCCAGTTTCCACTCTCCCTTCGCATGTTCCATTGACCAGAACACAAGAAAAGATGGCTAGAGAAAGCAGTGGGCAGTAACCCTTGTTTTGAAACATTTTCAATATAGAAGGTGTAGATTACTATGACAAATCTTTTTGCTAGAACTATGTAATTATTTCTGAAAGAAAAATACTGTGCTTTCAGATTTTGTTCTTGCAGTGTTTCAGACAATCCTATTTATTTTGTTTTCCTTCTTGTTGGAGTTGAGTTATGAAAAGGCTCTAGGCTTAGTTTTAATTTGGTGATTCAACATTATCTGCTACCAAGAACTATTTTTCTGACTGTGGCATCTGAATTACTTATAATCATAATGACTGTTTAGATTGTTGGCATTTTTTTTAGCATGACTGTAGAAGCTACTAATGAAAGAAAAATCAGAAGATTAAGGGTCAAGATAATTATTGTATTCCACAGACTCAAAACAAACCTTCATATTTGAATTCTGTTGTCTGAATAAAGTATTATACTGAGAAATTTGATATCTCAAAGAACTTTGGAAAGAGTTCTGAGGCATTACAGACTCCTACTTTTTAAAAAATTATCATTTCAAAATATAGTGATAAGTGGTTTTTCAGTCTCATTATTTAGTTCATCTCTTGTAAATTTTTTTCCAGCTCACTAGCTAGAAGATGCCATGCAAAAAAGTAACTCATAACTGTATAAATTTTTGCCATCCCTTCACTTGAACTCAACGCGGGTCAAAAATCATGAAAACAACACAGAGATCAGCTAAATGAAAGCTCACTGTAATACAGCTCATAATATCAGACATTAATATTTATGCTTTAAAAAGTTTTCTGTAAACTACAGGAAAAGCTATTGAACACTTTCACTGAAAAATTGTTTTGCACAACAAAATAAAACAATAAAAGTATTTTTTAAGTTGAGAGGGGCAAGAGGGCTGAGGTTTTTGAGATAAGAGTTTGTTTCAAATCTCACAACATTTGCAGGGTCATTTGAAAGTGATTGCAGAATACCATTTCTGAGACATCTCAGAAAACGAACATGATGCAGGTCAGATTATGCTTCTCTCTATCTCTCGATATTCTTGCTTCTGTTATCAAGCAGACACTGGAAATTGATTTAGTCAACTCTCAGCGTGAAAAGGATGACCTCTAGATACCAGGTAATGATAGTAACATCAATTCTCATTCTTAGAAAAGCAAAAGCATTAACAAGATTGGTAACAAGTCTCAAGGCAGGAAGTGAAAACACTGAAATTCACTGGTAAACATACACTGCATTTAAAATACAAACTAATGTGACTAACACAAATAGGAACATCTGAGGCAGTAAATCTATCTTGCAGGGCCAGGGAGGCTTCCTTACCTCTTAGCTCCAATGTGGATCTTTTATCATGGATTTTCCTTTGTTTTCTTTCAGCTTGTTTCACACAGAAACCAAGCTGATTTAGCAACTTTCTCTGTGCCATTGTCGGTGTCTGAATATGTCTTCAATCGCTTCCGTACGAACTGAATGATTTCAGAAGAATTTAACATAGGTGAAACAGTCTCAAAAACTAATTGTATTTCTACAGTTTTCATGGAAATAAGCAGCCAGGTAGAGAAGAAAGATCCTCTAAATACCCCTCCTTAGACAACACCTGCGGGATGGCCTTAGACCCTCCTAAACTTCATAGCCAAAATGTCGTGAGACAAATCTCTAGGAAAACAGGCTGCCTTGGATTATATGTTTTAGGGGAGTGTTTGTTATTCAATCATAAAACAACTCTTAATTTCCGCCACTAGTTATTCCCCTTCCCATGTTGTGGTTTAACCCCAGATGGTAACTAAGCCCTATACAGCTGCTCACTCAGTCAGCCCCCCAGTGGGATGGAGGAGAGAATCAGAACAGTAAAAGTGAGAAAACTCGTGGGTTTGAGACAAGGACAGTTCAACAGGTAAAACAAAAGCTGCATGCACAAGCAAAGCAAAATAGGGAATTCACTCACTGCTTCCCATTGGCAGGCAGATGTTCAGTCATCTCCAGGAAAGCAGGGCTCCATCATGCGTAACAGTTACTTGGGAAGACAAATGCCATCGCTCCAAACCTTCCCCCCTTTCTCCTTCTTCCTCCAGCTTTGTATGCTAGACATAACACCACATGGTATAGAATATCCCTTTGGCCAGTTTGCATCAGCTGTCTCAGCTGTGCCCTCACCCCAGCTTCTTGTGCACCTCCAGCTTACTCACTGGTGATGCGATGTAAGAAGCAGAAAAATGCTTTGACTCTGTGTAAGCACTGTGCAACAATAATGAAAACACTCCTATATTATCAACACTGTTTTCAGAGAAAATCCAAAACATAGCCCCACACCAGCTACTAGGAAGAAAATAAACTCTATCCTCCACCAAAATCAGCACATTTCAGAATAAAAAAAAATATTAATTCATGCATGAATATATTTTCTGTACCTTTTAATTTAAACCCTGGCACACAAATTATAGAAAGCATTTTCTGTACTAAGGAAGTAGATTAAGAACAGGATGGAAGATCTAAATAAATTTAGGCCTCTTTCCAGGCATAAGTGAAAAAACTTTTTTTTTCTTTTGCTTCACCTCAGTCACCTTAAAAGAAAATGAAAGATACTGCAGTGAACCATTCTAGAAAAGAAATGTTACTATGTGTATTTCTCATTTTATTAGTGTACAATGTACAGACAAGCCTTACCCTGCTCTTCTAGTTTTATAAGACACCACTTTACTGTTTTACCTTTTCCCCTGAAGTGCGATACATTTAGCAACAGATGTTTACCTGTACTTAATTCAATGTGGCATCAATCAGAAATGTGGTTTGAAAGCAATACAGAAGTCTGTATAGAAAGTAAAGCCTATGAGATGTCCCTCTGAGTTTTCCCTTTAAAAAATTGTCAACAACTTTATATATAAGAGGAAATCACCATTCTTTATACACATCTATTGCACACCCAATGAAATGAACAAAATGTTCAAAAAGAACTTGCATACAGCACAGCTGTTGAATACAACTTAGAAGTCACATTTTTCTGTAGTATTTAGGTGCCTTCAAAATATTCCTCAGACAAATCACGTAAGTGACAGACAAAATGAGGAGTTATCCAATAAGGACAAGCTGTAAATCAGGTGTCTCTTCCACAGAGGGATGCAGATTTATGTGGGTTTGTGTTCTGATTCAGAAATTTCACTGGGAGAAAAGGCGGCAGATGTTTATGCACACAGAGAAGTGATCTATGTTTGTCTTATCGCATCTTATTGTATTAGAACTGCTTATCTTTACATGTACCGCACCAAGCGTATCAGCTGAGGTGCATGTTCTGCTGGAGAATTAAACAAAGCTTATGCTGAGAACAGCATTGTCGTTATACACAATTCTGTGCATGGGGTAGCTGCAAGAGAGGATCAGGATCAATTCAGTAGGTAAAAAGCATCACCAAATTAGATTTTAAACCCTTGGATCAAATTACTCACCAAGATTGCTGTTAGCACCACTTCATCCTTTTGATGGCTTGAAAGCCATGACCAACTCAAGTTTGACTAAGACTGTAGGATTATCCAGAGCATCTGAGAGTAGATACTTAGTGTCAGGAATCGTGGGCTACATACTATCTTCTATCCTGGTGTAAATCCAAACTAGGTATTGTCTTCAGTTGACTAACATTATGTGACCAAGATCAGTGTTTTCCCCAACCTGCTTTTGTCTGTTATCTTATGCAATCACAAAATCATTTTATAACTAAGTAAATCCATGTTTGATTATGCAAGAAGCATCTGCTAAATTTGTGGGACACTGTGGAAAATGTTATTGACATCTGGTTTTAATTAATGTAAAAATACCTAAAGCAATTTGGTGGTCCATTAATAGCAGCTGCACAGCATTTAGAGGTTCTGTTAAACTTCACTGTGTATTAGACCCCATAATAAGTAAATCTATGCCACTTTTTCCAAGTTGTCCAGAGTAGAACTCCAGCCTCGAAATTTTGAAGGAGCATTCACGTAGCCTTCAGTAAAATCATGCAATCACTGAAAAGAGCAGCATTATTGATATTGAAAGAGTCCTTTCAGTATGTTCAAGACTGCACACGTAAAGTCAGTCAAATACTTGACTTTCTCAGCTTTGAAGAAGTGAGGAAGCAAAATAAGTCAAATTTGCCTCTTACTGTATTATGAGACAAAGTACATATTTAGTCCCTATCAGTTTACTTTTTAAGGATGCTCTTAAATATTTCATATGATGCTGTGAATAAGAGAAGTCTTACAACAATGAGGGTGCCAAATATCTGAAGAAAGGTTTTCTCCTTTGAACTGGGAAATCGAGGATTATGTTTGGCATTTCTTAGGAACATTAGGAAAACTACTTAGTGCACTGTTATTCTCAAAAACCAAAGGTAACTCAAATATTTAGGTATTGGATGTGTGTTAGCCTTGCATCTCCAGTGATGACATGTTTCCCTGTCATTTGCTATTTTCTTCCAGTGGTCATAGTTTCTACCTATTTTCACGTGAGTGCTCTGACAGACATTTTCGTGTAAGAGCTCAAGGTTGTCAAGGAAGTTTCACAGCTAAGTAAAGCAGCAAGGAAATTTACACCTCAAAAGAAGAGCTTTGGCATATACAGAAAAGTTAGCAATCCAAAACTGATGCCAGCCCTTACTCAAATAAAGGATGAAATGCCAAATTATGTTGAAACTTTCAAAGCCTATGACATTTACTTTATTAAACATACAAAGAGTTAATCCGTTCCTGAACTCATTTCTCAAACAGCAAAACAATGAAAATAGAATAAATGCCGTGTGTTGGGCTTTTTTGTTGGTTTGGTTTTAATAACATTGAGGTTACAAGCAGCAAAATTGTGGACAGTGACAGTATCTTTTTCTTTATCATAAAAGACTAGTACTTTTTCATGAGTTTAGAACAATATATATTTTTCTTTCTAATCCTGAATAAAGGTACTGAGAATCATAACATTAATTCTCTTTCTATCACTAGCTGCATGAAGGACAGTGTGGTGGGTTGAACCTGGCTGGACGCCAGGTGCCCACCAAAACCACTGTAACACTCCCCCTCCTTACCTGGACAGAGAAAAGAAAATATAATGAAAGGCTCATGGGTCGAGATAAGGACAGGGAGAGATCATTCACCAATTATCATCACAGCCAAAACAGACTTGACTTGGAGAAATTAGTTTATTACCAATCAAAACTGAGTAGGAGAATGAGAAATAAACCCACATTTTAAAAACAACTTTCCCCCCCACCCCTCACTTCCTCCTGGGTTCAATTTCACATCCAATTCTCTAGCTCCTCCCTCCTAGTAGCACAGGTGGAAGGGGAATGGATGTTGCGGTCAGTTCATTGCACATTGCCTCTCCTTTCTCCTCAGGGGAGGACTCCTCACACCCTTCCCCTGCTCTGGCATGGGGTTCCTCCCATGGGAGATGGTCCTCCATGAAATTCTGCCATGTGAGTCCTTTCCACAGGCTGCTCTTTCATGAACTGTTCCTGTGTGTGTCCCTTCCACGGGGTGCAGCCCTTCAGGAACAGACTGGTCCAGCATGGGTCTCTTACAGGGTTGCAAGTCCTACCAGCAAACCAGCTCCAGCACAGGCTCCTCTCTCCACCATTCTACAGGTCCTGAGAGAGCCTGCTCCAGCGTGGGCTTCCCATGAAGTCACAGCTTCCTTCATGCATTCACCTGCTCTGCCATGGATATCGGCTCCAACATGGACCTCTGTGTGCTGCAGGGGGACAGCCTGCCTCACCACGGTCTTCACTGCATGGCTGCAGAGAAATCTCACATATTCTCGCTCTTCTGGCTGCTGCAGTTTTTTTCCCTTCCTAAATGTTATCACAGAGGCACTACCACCATCAATGATTGGCTCAGCCTTGGCCAGCAGCAGGTCTAACTTGGAGCCGGGTGGCATTGGCTCTATCAGATACAGGGAAAGCTTCTAGAAGATTTTCATAGAAGCCATCCCTGTAGCACCCCTGCTACCAAAACCTTGCCATGCAAACCGAATACAGACTGGAATCTTGGCGTTAATTCTGAATCTTAATTATACACATGTCTAAAAAAAGTAATTATGGATTACATTGCTGTAAGAGACAAACTCTGCTCGGTGTTTTGTAAAAACATTACTTCTGACACTGTTTACTCTGTGACATCACATTCATAACAACTGATCGTGACATCGTGACCAGTGTATTCATTAGGTACCGGTACACTGCTTTCATACCATACTTCGTATTTGCTTCTCTTTTCAGCATAGTTAAAACTCAAGTTTTAGTAACTTTTTTCTCCCTTTGGAAAAAGACCTCTGGCAAATCTGAAAAAACCCCACAGTGAACAACAGCAATAATTCAAATGACATGTTTAACAGCATTCAGATATAACACAAATATTTAATAGCAGTGATAGTGATCACTAGTAACAAATGGTTGTGTTAGCTGACTTTAAAGTAACATTGGGAGAAAAGTACTCATAAAAAATTAAGAGTGGCCTATATATAATGTAATACTTTTGAGTTTCTCAATTTCAAAGAGTGAATAATAGAGCAAGGTCAAATATTTGTGTATACTCAAACTGGAGTGACATTCTGTAGGAATGTCTCTCTCTTGTTTCTCATTTAATGACTACCAGAACAGTATTCAGAGGAACTCTGGGTTAATTTAAAACAAGCATTTAAGATTTCCCTCTCAGTGCTTTCCTGTACTGTGAACTGCCAGTTACGTTACTTCTCCTTTACATATTGAGATCAAGCCAGAAGGCTTTTGCTCTGATTAGCAGCTGGTGTAATTTCATTGAATTAAAGTGCTTTTGCTAGACATACATAGGCGTACACAGACCACAACTTACAACTTGTTGTATTCTGTAGGGGGATTTTTCTTGAATTTTCTCCTAGTCAGAAATCATTACTCACACTGCTCTGCCTACTTATATCAGCCATATTAGCAAATGATTTAACTATTCAGATTAGTGTACGATGAAAAAGGGGAATTCCTTTTATCATGGTATCAACACAGTGGATTGTCTTCTCATCATTAACTGCCACTGACAGAAGCTTTGGACCGAGATGCTGAACTGCTGCAGGGAAAGCAAGTGCTCTGCATCTTAACCTGTCTTTGTTTCGTATGATTTAAACTCAAATATAAATAGCTCAGAAATTATCTTTCTTGATCAAATATACTTATTTTCCTGGGAACAGGCAAGTCCTCAGAGCTGGCACCTTATACAACATACCATGGAGGCATATAAAGCTGCATGTTGACTCACATGCTAGATCATGTGCCTCAGGAGGGCAATGGGGATGCAGAGAAGCGCTCTTTGAACTCAGCTGTTGTAAAAGTGTCTGGAACTTAAATCTATACAACGAGATCAAGCTGCTGAAAAAGAGGGAAGAAAGTCTGATAAAAAGACTGACTGCAACATGAACATGTTATCAAACTGAAAAAAAGCAAGCCAGAAAATCATCTACCCAGAAGAGCAAAAGCGTGTCAAAACAGAGAGGATGTATCAGAGCTCAGGACTTCTCTAGCTTACTCTACTGAGAAGCTCTTCCTATGCATGCCTCAGAGTACTCCTCATTATGTAAATCACACAACAGTATACAGCACTATGTGCTGTTACATACTGTAACTTTCTCCAGATATGTAACAAGCAATGTAAATATAAAAATACTCATCAGAACAGAAGTCCTATCCGCGGAACAGCCATTGTTGTGCACTGGCTGGCCCAGTTCTCTGGGTGATCCTGAAATAGTTCCTTCCTTGATGGTACAAAGCATAAAGCTATGCTAACTTGCTATGAATACATGCCTTGCTGTTTCTTTCTGAAATGCTGTGTAACTTTGCAGAAAGAGACGGGGAGGAGTCAATATTGCTAACGAAAAAGCAGTGTCATAGGAAGCAAACAACTTTCCCTTAAACTACATGCTGAAAAGGCTCTTTCGGAGAGACTTTTTTCTCCTGTTTTTACTTACTTTAGAATCAGAACCTATCAAGTAATTTGCACAAAGTGCCTGCTAAACAGTGCAGTCAAATGCATAAAAGAATCTCATCTTCCTTATTCCACCGTGATTCCACAGTGATCACAGTAATCCAAAAGCTACAGTTCTGGTAGTTAACATTCATGCTTAAATATCATTTAAGCAAAATTGATGAGGTTTGAATATAATAAGGACAAACCTACCTATGTTAGAATTCTATCCCAGAACACTCAGTCAGTTATAATCTAGCCATGGAAGGGAAATTCTTGACTTCGGAAATGAACCGTTCTACTGTAAAAAATTTCTTCCTTATATCTAGTCTAAGTCTCCCCTTTTTTAGTTTAAAACCATTACCCCTTGTCCTGACACAACAGACTGTCCCCATCCTTCTCACAAGCTCCCTTTAAATACTGAAAAGCCTCAGCCAATCACGGCCCAAGTGGCGTACTGGGCTGGGGATGTGTACCCCAAAGAGCAAGGGGAACCTGTCACTATGTGGTTAGAAGGATTATCGAACCTGGCAGAAGGAGTGCAAAAGGCTGCCTGCATCCAGGCAATGTATGAGAGGGGTGGTACCGCGTACCAATTACCGCACTGGTGGATCCCAAACACCTTAGACCGTTCGTTAAAGGGCTACCAGACACTTTAAAGATACATGTCCAGGCTCTCACAGAAAGGATTTGGAGGGTCATAGAACATAAACCCCTCAGAATCCAGCAGCACACATGGTGTCTTGGGCAAAATTATGCAATATAGTCACTCACAGGGGCGAGATGGGATGGACTGATACAGGCAGTGGCACCTACAAGAACAGGAGGGTCCGACAAGGCAGTCGCAAACCTAATCCCAACCTGACTCCCAACCGGGAGTCTGAACCCTCCCAAGGTAAACCTAGTCAACCCTGTGATCTGGGAGGGAACAACCTATGGCTAAAAGTGATAGCGCCAGGCATATCCTGGGCAGTGTTGAACAAAATGCCCACCAACGTATTCAGACACTGGTAATATTGCTAGAGGGGAAAACGAGAGACCCAGAAAAAACACGTGCAACTGGCCCTCCTCTGCAGGACGAGCACAGTTAACCCTTTCACACTCCTGTGAAAGGAACCAATGTTGTTACACTAGAAGTTGTGGAGTGGGGCTTGGGCCACTCATTCTGCATGGTGGATTCTTGCCAGAGTTCCACTAACAGGGATCCTTACATATGTATATTCCCGTGGGTCTGAAGCAAATAAATGTAGAGTTCTTAACTGATACAGGGAACCAGATCAGTGTTCTAAATAAACAAAGAACTGAGCAGCTAGGAATTAAACCCTCAAGGGAAGATGTAAACATAAAAGGAGTAATGGGTACAGCAGAAGAATGTCCCATAGCTCGAACTCAGTTTTGGCTGCCAGGGGAAAAGCAGATGATGGCTGTGGAGGTGGCTCTAAGTGCTTACAAGGGGAATATGTTGGGATTTGATGTATTAGCAGGCAGGTGGTGCCTGTCCAGCAACTTTCAAGAGCCATGGGGTGGAAGTCCCTCACTCTTGCAATGCCACAATCTAAAGTCACCTGTGTTTCTCAAATCCCTCTGCCAACTGCAGCTAAACACAGCATCACAGCAGTGACTGATGACCTGGAGAAGAGACAGATGATAAACTATACCAACTTCCCTTATAATTCTCCAGTCTGTCCAGTTCCTAAGCTTTATGGGTGGTGGTGTTTAACAATTGATTATAGAAAATTGAACAGTGTCACCTCATCATGGACAGCTGCTGTCCCAAGTATAACTTCAATAGTGACAGCAAGAAAGGCAGCCTCCCAGTTGTGGATGGCCACTTTAGATGTTAAGGACATATTTTTTATGATTCCCCGAAGAGAGGAGGACAAATCCCAATTTGACTTCACCTGGGAGGGAAACACAATACACCTTTAATCGCCTTCCATAAGGGTACAAACAGGCCCCACTGCTGCCTGCAATGCCTTAGCCTTGACACTGTGGAAGTGCCATCAGGCATTCACATATACCAATACATAGATGATATTCTGGTGGGTGGGAACAAGGAACAGGCTGGGCTAGCAGCCGGAATTTACTAAGAGTGGGTTAGACATTCCACCTTTCAAATGTCAAGGACCTGGAGAAGAGTTTAACTTATTAGGAGCATGGTGGATAGCTGGTGCAGTTGTGGTACGTGTATATACACTATCAGCTATTGAGAAGGAGCAAACCCAGAAAACAACACAGAATTACAGCAGCTACTGGGTCCACCGAGCTATTGGAGGAAACACATACCTGGGTTCCCAGTGATACAAGATATTTGGTATATAACCTATCATCATCATCATGGCTTGGCTTCGTGAAGGAAGATCTGGGAAGGGCTTTTCCCACGCTCACTGCAAGCGATGAGTGCTCCCTTCAGTCCTGCGTGGTGGATTTTTCAGGTGAGGCTCCAGCGTGCGCGGAACCGGCTCCACCCTTTACACCTGAGGTTCATCTGCCAGGGCCCAGCGAGCTTGGACGGTGACAGCGAAGTCCTCGGGTCGTAGGTTTGGTTAGAGTATCCTTCTCTTAGACGGATGCCTTACAAGGCTAAACAAGCTCCATCTGCCCGGGTTTGGAGTCAGAGTTGTCCTTCTCCTAGGATGGTGCCCGAAGGCTAGTGAGCCCATCCTGCCCGTGGACACACTGTGTCTGACCCTTCAGCTGAGACCTGTCTGGCCTGGGAGACCCCACCGGAGGCACATGTCACCACCAGCACAGCTCTCAACCTCACAAGGGCACGCAAGCTCCTTCCCCACGGCAAGGGGGTGCCTGTGAAAGAGTCGCTGCTCTACCTCCCGACATCACAGACCCGGGCATGGGGTAGCCGGGGCCTGCCGAGAACGGGAGTCCTTGAGGGTGATATAACCTATATACCAAATATATGAGTCCTACTCTTCTGTCAAGTGGTCTGAGAATCTATATAGCCAACCACCCAAATTTTCCTCAGATCTTATTTTCTGAAAGAAATATGCATTTGCAGCTGAAAAGTATTTTATTCCCTAGAGGTTCTTTGCCAGGGACCTTTTGGCAATGACAGTAAGCGGTTTATAGTCCTTCTATATATAATGAAATCAAACTGAGAGACTAAGGCCAAAGCCTTTTTTCTATTTAATTTTCCTTAGTGCTTGTGATGCATAAGACTTTAGTTACAATTTTCTACCATTTTTTCATCATATTCTGACATCATCTGCACACTTTAGCACTTTCTTTGTAAGACTTAGCATGACCAGTGGTAACCTGAGGAAACAGTGTCTCTTAAAATGTACGCTGAATAACTGTTTGAATGAGATCATTTATCTTCTGTCTTTTGTCTAAAGGAATCTGCTGGAAACCTGAGGATAACTCTAAAGTTTTTTTTTTAAAAAAGGAAGAACTAAAAAAAAATCCAGTATCAACCTTTAACTCTTGTTGCTAATAAAGCAACCTCCCTTTATTACACATTTTTCTAATTCTAAAGTATATATTAAAAACCAAAATATTGCTGTTTTTCCTAGAGGCACAAAGAACACATCCTACCTGATAGCTCCTCTATACCTTTTCTCCAGATCTATCCATGTTTTCGTTTTTCGCTTGTGTTGTTTGTTGGTGGGTTTTTTTTTTTTTTTGGGGGGGGGGGGGGGGGGGGCAGTGG
>NW_010403994.1:6607-33314 GCF_000710305.1 Buceros rhinoceros silvestris | reverse complement strand
GGGCGGGGTGTTGCTTGGCTTTTTATTTAAAAAAAAGACCAAACTAAAGATTCATAGAGATGCATAAAGATGAAAAAAACTTTCTTAGGGGCATGAATCATAGCGCAACTTAACTTTTTCAGATTCTGCACTATACACAGTTCAGAGCTCTTTGTCCACTGGAAGACACCCTTCAACAGTTCCTCAGCTGCTTCAGTTTTCTACTCTCCAGTGAGACCACAGACTGATGCATTCTCAAGTGTCCTATATTTCTAGCCCTGATGCTATTACAAAATGAAGATGTTATAAAATCTCCTGGGCCCGGGACTCCAAAAGCTGTTCCTGGCTGACATGGGTCATGAGATACCATTTTATCCTTTCATTACAAAATTCCAAACAGGTTCAGGCAGCTAATGGGAAAATGCACCCTTTTACCCTTTTGAAGAAATGTGTTGTTGTTTTGGGCTCCCTGTGAGGAGTCTAATACCCAACTTACTTACATTGACTACACACCACAGAGAATAGGACACATTGATGTTTGCTTCACTTAGCCTGTAACTCAAGCCGGGTAAGGATTTCTTTGCAAAACCCACACCATTAGATAGGGGCCATAGAATTGTAGGTTCTGATTTGATAAAAATGAAGGAAAGCCACAATTAATACACTTGCAATACAAGCAAATATCAAAATTCTTTTTTCCTTTCTCCAAGTCCAGCATCCACACCTCTAGACCTTATTCAACCCCTTCAGTCAAGGCAGGTTTGAAAGTGTAACGTACCACACAAGACAGCCAACTCCATTAATCCAATTAATGTCATCTCAACTATTGGTATATGAAACACTTTCCACCAGGTTGTTCTGGCCAAGACAAAATGAACAAGAGACCTTCCTCCCTTAAAGGAACTGTATTACCACTGCTGGGTCCCACAGATCTTAGCAATGGTGTTTGGAGACAACCCTCATTCACACCCCATGTTACCAATGGGCTAAGAAGCCTGCTCAGCTCCCTCAGTGGAGACAAGCCTGGATGTCACCAGCATACTGCAGGTACTGTTATTCAAACACCCACGATAGGCCTCGTGACACTGCATAAACCTGCTGAGTAGGAGGAACAGTTTAATTCCTCTTGTAAAAGTAACCTCCACACTACCATTTGGAGGTTCTCCTCAGAATACAGCTTTTGTCCTACTCAGGAAACGAACTTCACATAATCCAAATAAAGATTGCATAAAATCTTGCGTAATCTCGAACTTGTATACACAAATGCCGAAAGATGTTTCAGCTTTACCTGTAAATACACGTGATTTCTAAGTAACAGTATTCACATATTTTCTGAAAAACAGGAATTCTAATGCAAGAGCAGGCCTGCCCAAAGACAGAATTTTCTGTCTAGCAGCCAGACTACATGAAACAGCCAGGCATTTGAGAACATGAAGAAAAAGGAAGGAAAACAGTCTCTCACTTCCGTATCATCATCATCATCATCATCATCATCATCATCATCATCATCATCATCATCATCATCATCATCATCATCATCATCATCATCATCATCATCATCGGTACTTGGCTTCTGCTTTACCTAAAAACAGGAGCAGCAGTAATCGCCTTCTGTGGAGAGAAGTGTAAAAGTCAAAGCTATTGTTGGAAGAAAAAACCCTACAAAATTCTGTAAAGAGGATGAGTGTTTAAAAAGGGGAAAAGCTTGATTTTTTTTTTTTTCCACATACCTGTTCCGCGAAGCTCAGGAAAGGAGTAAAGAATATTCTCAAGACTGGTCTGTCTTCCCGGATCTTAGGGAATCAGATAGATCTGATTCAACCTCCATTCAGACACGAAACAGTCTCACTCTGCAGTCTTCCCTTTGCACACAGATACACAAACTTCTTTCTCCCACTGTTAGTTAGTGACAAGAAACTGATAAATAGGTAAGCATGTGTTGCAATGCCAGGCAAGGCATCTCTGTTTGGGAAATAGCAGCTGTAGTATAACCTTTCTCCACCATGGTGCATACCAGTTTCTGGGTTATAGATGGAAACTAAGCTCTTAGCCAATTATGAAACAGGAAATGCAGAGCTGAGTCCAATATTCATTTTTAAAGCAAGTTGACCAATAAAGCAAGTTGCTACTGCTGGAACAGTCCTCTCAATTTGTCAAGGTACATTTGACGCACGAAGAACTTTTCTAAATGTATCTGGGACAGTTTTTGGAGCAGTAGCCTTCAACATGTGCTTATGAAAGCATACACACACACACGTATTTATTTATACACGCACGCCTGTGCATGTACTTGCCCATGCACTCTTTCTATAATGTACACAGAACAGCTTATCTTTTCCTTAGCACACACAGAAAATGAATCTTATGTAGTGCTGGGCCAGACTTTTCTGCAGGTTTTTGAAAATCCCGAAGAACCATACCCAGTCAGATTTCCTCACCCACAATGAAACTGGAATATCAACCAAGGTTAAGACCATTAGTTTCAAATATATATGAATATATTGTAACCACACTTCATTTGTCCTTAAAGAGAACACATGTTTATATCTATCTATGTAGATATCTGTTGCATACAGACAGGCACACACCATTTATACAGCCGTAACAACCAGAAACCACATTGATTATATTAGTCAATAACCTATTCCCTGCAATGGTAAAAGACAACATGATCATTCTGCTTCCTCTGCTTCTTGGCTGTGTAAATAACTGTAAGGCATTTCTGAGACGTGTCTGGACCCTGGAGGGAAAGGGCATTTACTGAAACCTGAGAATTCATCTCTCTGCCTGAGTAACCATGGTGGATTGACACTCATCTACCAAAATGCTATCTTCCTATACCATTCTTCAATGTATGTGCATGTCAGCTGGATGAGCTGTGATATTTCAGCAATATTGATATTGCCTCTACTCTGTTCTGCCTAGCTAAAATGGAATAATATTATTTTGATCCCCTGGTTTGTTATTTTAAAGAACAAATTCTCAGTGGGATACAATAAACCAAAAATTAGACAGCTTCTAGTGGCTGAGATCAAAGAGCAAAAACCAGGTTAGATATGCAGCATAGATATATCAGTAAATTAGACTGTATTTGCCACGAAAGGACTGGGTGAGTAACATCACTATGTCATTAGAATTGGTCCTAAAGCTATAAGTGTGCTCCAGATGCTCTTATTGAATATTCCAGACAAACAAACAAAAAATCAAGTTGTGCTATGTTTCCTTTCAGTTTTTTTAAAAGATAATAATCACACAGCTTGAAAATTCACATTTCCAATAAGAAACAAAAATAAATTCAGCAGCAACCCCTATCACATGGCTAAGACCTTTCCTGCACATTCCAGTTTAAAATAGCCTTGGGATTTAAATGTGCTAAAAGTGCTTTACTGCTGCATCAGGCTCCAGATCACTGTGAATCTAATCACAAGAGAACTGAAGAAGAATGTAATGAATGTAATCGGGAAAGGGATAACAGGTTTTCATTTCCTTTACTTCTTACAGCATCTTAATCTGAATAGAGTATCGCAGAACCCTGGCTGAGCCTGAGATGAGAAAGAAACGTGTACAATGCGTAGTTTAGAAAGTCAGGCGGTTAACAGTTAAAATAATTGCATACCAGGGAAAAACATGAAGAAGAAGAAATATGTAGTAGTAATGCATAGTCGAGCAGCATGATTGCTGCATTAGTCTCCACAGAGGGTTGTTACAACTTTAAAACCAGTTTATATGCATGCTGGCTCTTTTACAGGGACAGGCTGTAATGCCTGTTATTTTTTCATTCTCACTAGCGTTACAGAGATCCTTGTTTACAAGAGGTTTTGCTGTTTTCACCCGCTGCAAAGGGCAGGAACAAAGCTCTCTTTCAGTAGTGTTGGGGGTGTGGGGGGGGAGTATTAATTGCAAGTAAAACACTCAAATATTGCTGTTAACACTATTGCATGAAGTTGTGTAGTCCCATCTAGTGGTCAAAAATCTCTTCACTGCATAGAACAAATACAGCACCTCAGCAATAGTCCCAACAGCTCTGCAAACATTATTAGCTGTTTAAGCATTGCACCAATAATCTCAGGTTAGTATAAGCTCTAGGCCCACTGATGCGTGAAAGAACTCCGCAATCAAAAGCAGACTGTGAAGCAGGTATGTTTATTACAGCGCTGGGCATGGCGGCAGGGCATAGACCCCTTTCCCAACCAGGCTCATGCCCGGTAAGCCAAGCGCTCGTTACTTCAAGCAGAAAAGCATGCATAGTCACAAGATTGCTTCATCACCTGTTCACATATTCACAACCCTGTCCCGTTTCGGATGTACATTAGGTCTCCTCCTCTTGCTCATGCGTAGTCTTCTTCTTCGGGGGTCTCTCGGTGTGGAAGGAAGTAAGAGCTCTGCGATAGTCTTTATCAGGGTTGCCCTTTTGCATGCATAGTTTGGGGACAGCTTGGGCAATACCTCCCCTGCGACCACTATCAGGGCCAGTTGGGCAATATCCTCCCCTGTGGTCACGGTTTGCGCACAGAGACAATTTGAGACAATTTCTTGTTCCCCCTTATCTTGCCCCAAACAATGAGGCCATCCTTCAAGTGATAAAGCACTACTCGTCAGAGGCGGAAAGTTGCAATCCTGTTTCTTCTGATTAAACACTCCAAGGACAATGCTTAGCTAACTAACATTTAAGAGGCTAAAGCAAGCTAACATTTCAGAAAGAATCTTTTTCAGATATTTTCTACTTTCCCTTCTCGCCACTATATTTTGTTATACGATATCCTAAGGCAGAGCCATATACAGTGAATGCTCCCAGTCCACAGCTAATTCCCAGAAAAACAAATGCAATTGCCTCTCAAAACTGGACTCATTCTGTCTAAAGACAGAAGCCGTCATAGATTTTATTTTGTAGCTGACTTTGCTTCTTGAGAATGTTTTCTCATAGTAAATATCTCTCTCTAATGGTATTCTGCAAAGTGGCAGCTGATAGTAACATCATAAACGGCACCTTACAGATACTGTAGATTATATTACTATTGACATAGACTTGAAGCAGAATTTAATTTTTCCTGCAATTGCAACCTCTCTTTCACAGTCTCCAAAAACAGTATTGCAAGGAAGGATGAGTCCTGCTGCTAGGAAGATGTATGCTTTTATTTCCAACATCTGCACCTAGTATTTAAGAGTATGTAAAAAATCTCTGGAATTTCTTTAAAATTGCCTGGAAATTGTTTTAATAAACCTCAAAAATACCCTTCTTAATAAGCTAGCAAGGAAATTATTTCCTAACAGCATTCACAGTCTATGGTGTAACAGGCTGCCATTTTGGAAACAAAATCACCGGTTATGATACAACTAGATTTCTGGTAAAGGTCTAAATCAAGAACTAATGTATAAGTTGCACCACATCAATAGGGAATGGGAGCAGCAACAGAACTCTGAGGCAATTTTATTTCACTATTTAGGAACAGGGCTGATTGCCTACATTAAGATTTCTGACTGACATTTTGAAGATAATGCATCTTTTTACTATTTGCAAATAGGTGCATTCTGTTAAGCAGTAATTCTGAAACTGAATGCCCTTCTGTTCTGTTTTGCTTGTATCTTTCCAATTTAGTGGTGGCATCTTGCTCTACATCTTTCCTTTTCCTTCCAGAAAGGAGATCTTATTAATGAAATATGAAATGGCAAAAATTGATCCTTTCTGATACCTTTGGATCTGCAAATACAGTTTTACCTTCACCACACTTTCTATAAATAAGTTTTTTAAAATGGAAGAAGTCTAGTAAAAAAAAAAAAATTATCAGCTGAACTAACTTCAGGTCTTCATCAGCAAATGTGATTGCACTGGTGATATCTGCATTTATACAGATCCCTGATAAAAATCCAGTATTTTTACAAGCTTGCTGTGCTAGTTTTACCTATGGAAATTCTACTCCTCCTCTCTACCAGCATGTAAGCAATTTTATTAGCACTCCTTACCAACATGCTCTAATCCCATATGCCAGGGCCACTAGCAGTAAATTCAATGAAATTACTCTCAAGTTCAGGGCTTCAGACTTCCTACTGGTGACTGCCTTTTAGAACGCTCCTTCCCCTTTCAGCATTACTTCCATCGCCTTCCTTTTAGCTAGTCAATTATCCATACCACAATTTTGCAATATCTTCTCATGTTGAAACAATAATTGTCCTTGAGACTCTAAATCAAATTCTTTGCTGAACTCCAGATTAGCTCTACTGTATTCTTCTTGTCTATAAAATCAATCACGTTACCAGGGAAAGACACCATGTCATTGTGATGTGCATTCCCCGCTTATAAATCCATACTGTCTTTTTTGCCATTTTCCATTTAACTCTACATCTTTAGTTAATCCATCTTTAAAATGCCTCTCAAAGTCTCCTTACAGAGCTTGAACTGTTGTGGCCAATAGTTTTCCAAATCTCTTTTCTCTTGCTCTCTTCAACATTACTTTTTTATTCCATATAACTCCGTCTCTTATTGCAATTTCCTGCCTGGTCTTTAGATGATCTGGTGGGCTGTGTCCAAAAACCATAAAACTAAAAAACACACCATAAGAAGCACCATTGAAAGAGTGCAGAGATGACAGGGAGAAACAGGTAGAATAAAAGAGAGAAAAAAAAGACCTTCTTATGGCACAATCCCAACAATATGTACAGTGCTATACAAATTCCAGTTGAAGTTTCCTGCAAAAATAGAAAATATTTTTCAAGCTTTTGTGGAATTTCAGATAAACACTGCTCTTGAAAAGTCTTGAAAATGGTAATTTCTCAATGAATTTTAATGGCTCCTTCCTAGCTGCTACATTGTATCTGTACCATAAACCTGTCCTTTTAGTAGTTTTGAACTAGGGATTTTTGACCTAAACAATAATGAGTAGAGGTAAACAACAAGATAAATCACACTACAAAAATATTGTTTTGGACAAGGAACAACACCCCCTTCTGAAAAGGCCCCTTCTAGGAGGCTTTGGTTTATTAGGTTAAAATGAGCATTCAGAACAAAACCAGTCATTATTCATACCCTATTTTCAGGAAAATGCCCCTGTCCAAAAGCAATGCATAGGTTTAAGCCAGTGGGTCTTAAAGGTACAGGTGCCAAAGAGTTGTCCTGATTGGAAATAGACTTGCTTAAATGCAAGATGCAGTAAATAGGCAATAGCTCAATATTGCACACCTATCAGACTTAGGATACGGGCTGCGTCTTGTCCCATTTCTCTGTTTACATACCTAACAAATAAGCCTCGCTGCAAGTGAAACCCAATGCTTTAAGTAAATTTGAGATAAAACAATAAATCTACCTGTTTCCAAGGCTTAGATCATTCTGGTTAGTTCAATTATAACTAAAACTGTTAGCATAATTAGAGTTAAATAAATGCTCTGATTAAAGGAATAAAAAAAAAATCACTCACTTATAAAAGCGCTTTGAAATTTTATACACACACACAGAAAATTGAAAGTTCCTCTAGCCTGAGCATAAATTTGCCTGTCACATAATGAGCAGAAAGCTGCTGCACAAGTCATTAGGGAGAAAAACATAGAAAACACAGACACAAAAGAATCCACATTATACACATTCCAGTGCTATCTTATCCTGGTTTCATCTGGTTAGAGTTAATTTTCTTCCTAGTAGCTGGTACAGTGCTGTGTTTTGGATTTAGTATGAGAATAACGGTGATAACACATTGATGTTCTAGTTGTTGTTGGGCAGTACTTACATTAAGCCGAGGACTTTTCAGCTTCTTCTGCCCTGAGAAGACCGGGAGTGCACGAGAAGCTGGGAGGGGATGAAGCCAGAACAGCTGACCCAAACTGGCCAAAGTGATATTCCATGCCGTATGATGTCATGCTCAGCATACAAAGCTGGGAGAACAAGAAGGAAGGGAGCAGACATTCGGAGTGGCAGCGTTTGACTTCCCAAGTAACCTTTACACATGATGAAGCCCTGCTTTCCGGAGATGACTGCGAGGCACCAGCCTGGGGTGGGGGGTGGGAGGCTGGGTGGGCCAGGGCTAGCACCTGATGTCTATTAGGTGCTTCTGCAGGGCCGTCTTTTGTGCAAGCTCTGTGCACGCAGTCAGGGTGTTTGCACTGCCACAGGGGAGAGTGAGTTACTGGCTGTGCGGGGCTTAGTTACCCCACCTGGGGTTAAATCACGACACCAGGGTAAATAAAAACAGAATTAGAAACAGTTTGCAAACAAGATAAGGTCTTCAGACATCACAACAGCCCCAACTACAAGATTTTACCATCCAAAGTCTGGAGTCCTGATTTTTAGCACAGCCACTGGCAAAATGATAGAATTGCAAAGTGAATTGCAAATATCTCTGACTCTAAAATATTTTAGTAGATGGGAACTGGGAGGCAAGGATGCAGAGTTACTTAATATTTTAACTTTTCATTAGCGCTTCTTCCTCTGAGCATCAGCTCTAATAGCTTAGACTATTTTTCAGTGGTACTGAAAATAAAGGAAATATTTCCTCTTTGAGTAGCCATGGGACAGACATTGCTGTGGAAAGTGGGCAGAAGGCAAAAGAGCATTTTTTTCTTCTTAGGTCACTAGCTTGGAGGCCACACAGGCCATTTAAAAGACTGGCATCAGCAGCAGAGCTCTTTGGCATCTGGAACTCAAGTAGGTTATCTTTCTTTAATTGCTCCCTAAGCATCACCAGAAGCAAGATAGCTTTTCACTACCTCCACTGTCGCTCTGTTGTTAAATGCCACAGCTAAGACCTTTATTTGTCATTGCATTCCCATGTTATCCTATCATTCTTTAAGATTCATCCCCTTCTGATCTGTTACTTCTTTCACTTTGCTTTTTATAGATGTGAAACACTCGGGCTGGGAGAGAATCCTGTTACCAATGTCTTTCAGAATGTACTAGGTGGTCATGGGTCACCATAGAATTACTAGGTCTTACACTGACTCTTTTTTTAGAACACCTCATGACCTGATACTTGAAGGTTCTTGATCTTTGCATACGTACTTCTATGTTATATATGCTAACCATATTGTTCATTTAGAAAGAAGAAAATACCTGTGTTTCTTGTCTAATACAAAAACCCCATCTCTTAAGAGCTCAGATATTGAAAGGAAAACATAAAATACTAGTATATTTTTTTCTTAAAAACTGAGAATGTGAGGGGCTTCATTTAATCTTTAACACTTTGAGCACTACAGTCTCTGTTTTGAATTATCTTGTACAAAACTTCCTAAAACAATAAAAGCAAAAAAAAATTGTCTTCATAAATGGCTCTTTATATTCTCAGTGTAGATCCCACTGCAGTTCACAGATATTTGAATGTATACGTGAACTGATGTGCATAGGTAGTCTTGCTGCACACGTTTTCAGGATTAAGTCTTTTATCCTAAAGTTACAGCTTGAGAAAACAGATTCCTAAAAACACGAATATATTTTAATTTCATTTATTTACAATACATACATTGAGTATGCTTTATGAATGCAATAAATCCATCTGTCCAAATAGGAATTGCAAGCCTTCCCTCTTTTCCTATAACTGCTGCAGATACTCTAAGGACAACTTAAGGCTGTGGGGCTTGGAAATTTTGGTTTTAGTAAAGTCATCTTCACAGAACATTAGAAGCTGGTGTTTACGCAATTTAAACAGATTATAATTCACAACTGATGGTAGTTAATGTCTGTCTCATTTACTGTTTGTATACGGCAAGTCACAAGGACTGGATGAATGGCAACCCTCTCTCTGGTGAAACAGTGCTGTTATTTTTTCTATTCTCTCTAAATTCCATCTCCCTCCTTCCCTCATCATATGGTTTGCATTTTTAATTCTTTTCGCCTTTGTTTTTGGTCAGTGATGAGCCTAGTAAGGTTTTGGAAGCAACCACTTATTCCAGCTGCCCTTTAAAGTGTATTTCTGTCACAGAAATAAATAACTATAGGGTAGAATTTACTGTTGCATACATCCTTGGCTTCCAGAGAATCAGTGGAATTAAAAATAGTAATAATTAAAATGAACATTTTTATGAAAAAAAGGAAAAGCTTTATTAAGAGAAAAGCACTTGGAGGCAATATTAATCCTCAAGCCTCAGGGCATAAACAAACCTCTAACTGATGGGCTACAGGAAGAAACTTTTTCCTCAGGGCAGATCTTGCAATTGCTTACCACATGTATTCCTCCAGCTTTCTTTAAAACATGTTCTAGCACTGACAGTCACTGCTAAAAACCCGGTACTAGAGTCTGCGGAGGACTGGATTGGTCTCGCATTTCTCCACATCACTGTTTTTATTTAGATTTTAGTGAACAGGTTTGAAGATGACCCATTTCTCAGCTAGCTTTTTTTCCATTTTATATTTTGCTGTATGGTTTACGCAGAGTAAGTTGACTTCAACTAACTTATTTGCAGTACTCACAGCCTCATTCACACATCGTGTTTTCCAGCTGCTAAGTTCTGCTGTGTTTTGTCTGGCAGTGTTCTGTCCTTTCTGGTTTGGTTTCTATCTTTCAGTCTATCTCAAGCCTTACTTCAAGCTTTTTCTTTTCTCTGAACATGAATAATTGCCATACTATCACTGCTTTACTTAAAAAACAAAAATAGAATATAAATTACTGAAATTGGTAGAGGACCCCAAATTTCAGGAGTTGTATTTTCATCATACTCCTATTTTTACAGTTACAAACTCTTTTAATTCGTATCAATTTGGTAACAAATTAATTTTAGCTGAAAAAGATAAAGTCAATTAACAGTCAAGTCACTATTTTAAGCATGTGAGCCAGGAAATCAAAAACTACAAGGAAACACATCTTCAAGAGTTCTGTTCCAATAGATGTGTGATGTGAAGGGAGAAAAAACAGGGCAGAGTAGCCAAAATAAATACACGTATAGACTGAACTGGATGGTCTAGTTCTGATAACCAGAAGACCTTTCATTCTCATGACTTTATATTGTGGTACACAAAATTGAATTTGTTTGCAGAAAATAAAGGAGTGAACACTGTAAATTCACTGACCCACATAAAAATAAATTAAATACTTTTTTGTTTACTGATAAAAATTTTACATGCATTTTTTTCGCCCAGGTGTGAATCAACTGTCACAAAAAATGCAGCTTAAATGAGGAGGAGCTGTATCAGAACAGATGGAGATAAACTTGGTTATTCATCACACAAGAAAATAAATTACATCTTACTGAAGTATATGGATCAAGAAGTTAAAACCCTCACTCTCAAAAGCTTGTATAAATCTACAAGTATTATTTACTGTACTTTGTAACCAGTTACAGCTTTTGGCTTTCGTCAGTAAAAATTTGTTCCAGCATTTGCTTTGAGATACTATTTCAAGTAATGACTTCCAGTGTTTTTGCCATAAGAATGGTCCAGTCCGGAGATGGCAAAACATAATGCGTTATGATAAACACACTTTTTTCTTTCCACTGTCATTTAATCTGCCAGTGATGCCTGAATATCAGCCAGATCTTTACCGGGATTCTTAGGGTTCTGCATGATGTTCGAGTCTGGACATGGTTGTGCAGGTTTACTTTTCTTCATTAAACGTTGCACATACAGAGTTTATTACAGAAGTGTCCTCCCATTCTTTATTCTGTCTATGCTGTAGTGCAAGTATATATGCACAGAACTGAGCAAAAGTAACGACGTTTACTGTCTTTCAGTGACAGTGGGTCGGTTTGGTGGGTGCTGCAAGTAGTAAACACCCCATAGATACTAGAAGAACGAGTGCTAAAGAGCCAGAATGAGGATACTAACAATAAAGTAGTTTAAAGATAAATTGAGTAAGAATGTTTGACTGACATTTTGAAAATGAATCCTCTATTCATCTCCAGCATTCACATTTTGATTCCTTCTATTCAAAGTAATAGGAAAATATGATTAAACCTTAAAGAACTCAGATCACAGACTCAGGGAGGATAAGGATTCCACTAGCTCAGAAACTTAGATGGTCTTTGTACTCAACTAAAATATGGTTGTATGAAAAAGTGCTTTTTATGGTGAAGCAGTCTAAAAAAAAAAAATAACCTCAACCCAAATCCCCTTCTTAGATGGTCTTTGTACTCAACTAAAATATGGTTGTATGAAAAAGTGCTTTTTATGGTGAAGCAGTCTAAAAAAAGACCAAGATCCTTTTTTTTAAAAATCTTTCCCCAAATTTTTTTTATTAGTTTCTAACTTACTTGTAGACAAAGCAATGGAAAAGGAGGCTAAGACTCACAGAGTTGCTGGAAATAGAACAGCTGTCACAGGATCTCGAGCTACATCATTCATGCAGAGGGAAAGTATGTGAGTTCCTCAAATACAGAGCAGTCAGAGGAAGATGATGTTCTCAGTCTATTCTTATGACATTATACCAATAATTAAAATGTCCCTAGAATCATCCTTGTGTCTTCATGAATGTCATCATTATGGAATCAAACATGACTCTCAATCTGGTTTCTGTACTGTGAACAGCACAAGGCAGCCTCAGAGCATTCTTCCACCTTTCTCAAGCTCACTCAGTTTCAGCCAGAAATTCTGATGATTATTCTTAGTGCAGAGCTGGGACTCACCCAGCCAGCAGTACTGACATCGTGCCTCTCAGCAGCAATTACAGTGCAAGCTGAGCTCTATGTTGGGCTTGTTCGTGGGATTTCCCCTCAGCTCAGAGCAGGAAGACAGCAGAAAACTATTAGCAATAACCTGTCTTGCTCCTCGATGCAAACCATTATAGCAACTGGAACCGGTTTGCCCTCAAAATCTGTTCCAAATCTTTTTGTTTGTTTTTCTCCACTCAAATCCCTCTGTGAGTCGAGATCTTCCTCAGCACATGTGCCTATGGCAATTATTTGAAACCTTTCTCTTATGCAGACCACGGAGCTCATCCCCGTCCTCTCGGAGTCCTTCCACCTACACCTTTCCATCTGCTTTCTTCCTGAGCAGGAGCATCTTCATGCGCTGTTCTGTCACTTTCTGTTTTAGCTTAGGCTCAACCCTGCCAACCATGCTGTGGAATTTGAGAAGAAATTTAAGGGTTTTAGAACTGAATCTCTAGAGACAGAAGGAAATAAATGTTCCCTAACAATTATTTTATTAATCTACATTAATTGTTATATATATTTCAATAACCAAAAATTAATTGTTCCCCAAATTAAATGTAATTCTTCTAATAGCTCCTTTTACTGAATATATCAATTTTCTGTTGTAATTCTGCCTTTTGAGTCAATAGTCTAAACGCTTGAGCAATTTACTATATGTTGTTTTCCTATAGTTCACAGCTAGGGAAATTAATTCAATTTTGTCCAGACTCGAAGCAAACGTTTGACTAAATCCAATTAGTTTACTGATACATGAACAAACCTAGGATGGGGTTTAATTACATTTACAGAAATTTAATCTAATGCATCAAGTTGATTTTTTTTTCTAGTATTTAATGCACCTTGCCAGGATCAGTATAAGTGAAATCACCCAAAATACTAAAGCAATTTCTTCTACACTCGTCTTTGAAGAAGCCACCTGTATAGCTAATCAATAACTATATACTGTTTGTACAATCATATGAAGGAAACCTTCTTTTTTCCTGTTTTCTAGAATATCATCAAGAGTTGGTGCGATGTAGCAATGATACTGTCCTTGTGGAAGACAGCTGTATAAATGGGCACATCAAGGCAGGTTTTGCCACACTGACTTTCTGACTGACTTGTCTCCAACAGTGGCCAGTACTGACTGTAGCAAAAGATGATGCAAAAATTATTATGGCAGATAAGCACATGATAACTTATTAATAGAATATTTCTTTGAAAGTATTTGACTGACTTACCGTTCTGAATCACAGGGAATCATTTACGGTCTATCAACCAAGTATAACTGCTTAACCTTACCACAAAAACACATGTATTTAGTCTCTGCTCTCAAAGTAAGACTGTAGTTTTACTAATACCACATGGCCGTGAATTGATAATTCTAAAATTATGTTTAGAACAGAGGTTGTTTCTGGAGCTACATATAAAGGATGTTTCTGTGCAATTGACCAAATACGTTTCCAAATTAATATCATGCACAGCATTAACCATTAACAAACCTGGACATCCTGTGCTCTTTTGCTAGTTAAACATCACTGCCTTTTGCATCCTTTTGATTTTTCCAGTAATATTCATTCTGCCTCAGAGGTGTGCCTCTTTATATTAGTTTCTCAGGCTACAATCTTTAAAGCAGAGTGTTTTGGCTCAAGCCTCTCTTTGAACTCCAGCTTGAAGTACAATTTTAATGTTAGGATTTATTTTTATCTGTGTGCTCTGATTTCATGACCTCATTTAAGTAAAGTAGAAAAAAAAAATCAGTCCACCAAATTACTGGGATTTGAAAATAAAGATAAGTGAATTTGCGTACTGAAAGCTAATGGGTACACGACAGATAAATTCCGTTCATAGACAGTGAATTTGAGGAGAAGAGGTAAAATGTAGTCTTAGCAAAAGAAAATTTAATCCAACATGCATAATCTAGCATGATAGATTTCTCTTTTTTGGATTTATTACCATATCATATACAGTTAGACAAATCTTTAATTTGGAAAGTATTTCCTTCATCACACTTTTTAGGTTTACATATAACATTTTTATAATAATCTTTCATTATGATAAATAAAAGCTCAAGACTATGATTTGGAGGTTCAGACTTATTTTTATCTCTAAAATGAATTGCTGTAACACAATAAGAAATATAATATTTTACAGATTTAGTAAAATATTTTGTTTCTTGAAGTTTTTTTTAAATGCAAATGGAGTTTGAAAACATTTTTAACATAGACTTTTTGGAATTCTTTCTTTCCTTGTATCAGGTTTCAAAATACTGCCTAGAAAGTCTTTATGTTCCTTCAATCAGGATATGTTACACATCTTTCTCATTCGATCTTTTTATCTTATTAATTGCAAAATCAGACATTTCAAAAGCAAACAAGTGTTGCCTATACTTGAATCTTATTTACATCATATTAATGCAAATATTACCAAGGGTGTGTAAATATAACCAAGGTTATGTAACCCTTTTGTTAGCAACTCCTCCTTACTTGAAGAAAAAAGTTGATCGTTACGTTTCTAGCACGCAGCAACCTGGCTTTCACTCAGAGGCACACTATGTTGTCACATGAATCACATAACCACTCAACTTATCAGACTCTTACTTGATATTGATAGAAATCTATTATATTTTAGAAATAAAATAAATTCAGATTCCATTTCTGTTTCCTAAATAATTTCATCCAGAAAAAAAAAAAACTGACTGACTACAGGAAGGAATGTTTCACATTGTGGTGAACAGCTACAAATCATACTGTTTTGAAGGTTTTTGATTTTGCAGTTTTTTGCCCCGGACTCACCTTTGGATCAGATCACATTGGTTCTCTCTAAAGCAATTTAAATCCAGGAAAAAGAAACCTATCATTAGTTCTGGCTAAATTGACCAATATGTGAATGTGGGGTTAGTTGATATAGATGAAATTCATAAATATAGACCATCCAACATTAACAATAAGAGAAACACTGCCTACCTGAGAAACACTTTTATTAACACTTGGATATTTCTGGTTTGCTTTTAAAAGTTATTCCGAATTTCTTCTTACCTTTAAATTATTCCAAGACACTTTCACATTCTCAGCGAAGTTTTGTTCTGCAAGTAGTTATAAGAAGCAAGGGGCAAGAAGTTGATCTTCTGAAAGATTTGTGAGATAAGCAAGCGACTGAGGGAAGAAAATGGACAAAATAATCTGAAAGTGTCCTGGATTAGAAAAAAGAGAGAAAAGAAAAAAAAAATTAGTAATGAGGAGCTTGAATTCTAGAATATTGGGTATGCAATCACACACACACACAAAGATCCATACAATTATTTACATACACAGTCAAACATATACCCACATGCAAGCACAGATACACACAGATGTTGCTAGAGAATAACAGAAAACTATGCAGCCTGATGGGTATTTTATCTTCGCCACTTTCAGATGTCTTTACAGCCATCTCAACTGCAATAGTGGTACTGTGCTTTGGCTTATATCATGTTCCTTTAATTACGAATTCTCAACACTTTAGAAGTGTTAATACACAATTACATTTGATTTACACAGGAAAAAAAAGAAAGAGGTGCGTGAGGTTTTATAGCACCTCAGTGCTATTACCTGAGGAAAAAAGAATCTCAGTTCAAAACTGCAATCAGTTTCATATATAAATAAAATCACAAAAGTAATACTACAATAATATCATATTCTTTGCTGGTTGTTTGGGAGTATGCTGTACACCTGAATATCCTCAAAAGACCACAGGAGGAAAACCAAAAAGCTCTAAAGAATAAATGTCCTGAGATAAGATAACGCTAAGTTATTTAATTTCTGATAGCTGCATGGATACTAACTATCGTGTAACACCAAGTCTAAAGCAACTATACAGAATATGCTGAAATTGGCTAAACCCAGCCTTAATCAAAAACTTTTATCCATTGTGGCTAATATGCACTTCTATGCTGGCTACCGCAGTAGGTGATTACGGATTTACGCCAGTTCCAAACTGGTGTGAAATTTTTATCCATGAACCAGAACTGAACGCCAAGAAAAAACTTGCTGCTGAAACAGGTACGTGACATGAAGGTTGGCAGAGAGGCCGCGGTAGCTGCCAAGGAGGCCACACTGGCCTCAGCAATTGGCATGGAGGAGAAGGAACTCACTCTGCCAAACTCACTGCCAAGCACTGTGGAGGAGGCAGAACCCTCACTAGGTGAAAAAGTTGCAGAAACTGATCTTCTTCGTGGGCACGGAGAATGCCACAGAGAGCCTCAGAATGACATGTGGGTAAACATATCTGTTTATTTTCAAAACAGAGAGGAAAAAGTAATTTTTGGTTGAAAAATGCAGTTTTTCAATGGTAGACTACTGTACAGACAGAAATTCTTCAACACGAACTAATTTACAAGAATTAAAATAATGGCAACTAGAATCTCTGCCCTTTTACCTACTAAGTGCAGGGCCTCATCCTGAATTCTCTTGTATCAAAATATTTGAAAAGCTGAATGGAAGACTGACTAGCTTCAGTGAAATTACTTTTCATTGACATTAGAAAAGAGAACACATTAATGAACTGGTACTGAAATTAAAGTTAATTCACGCCTAGAAGAGACTATATCTCCTTGAAAAAGATTGTATATTTTATTCCAACAGAGGCTTTTTATTCTAGTTGTCAGATCTTTCTTCAAACCACTTTTTCTCCATATGAATAAAACCCCAGATTTTACAGGGAATTGCTAAACAAGTTCTTTATGTGACCATAGCAACATCCCAGGATAAAAGCACATTTCCCTGAAAATAAAATTAAATTGATCCATGTTACTGATGCTAAATAGCAGATACTCAAATAATTTTATTCAAGTCAAAGACATTACTTTTGTGAGAACCTAATTTTGCTAAACATATACTTCTAAGTTTTAGATGCTTTTTACCAAAATCATCATCTTAAATTCAGGCCATCTTAAAATGAAACAGGATTTTATGTTCCAGAAGCGGAAAAAAACAGCACTGTGAGAGGTAACAAAAATTACAAACAGCTAATGAAGTGAGTCTTGACCCTTTCATGCCAGTTAGCTGAAATAACTTCAGAGGAAAATTGTTTTTCTCTTTGGAAAATTCTTGGAATATAACAAATTCATGAATGAACTTCTTCGTTTATAGGAAAAGCAGTAAGATCAGTGTGATTGTACATTATTTAATTGTATCGGTTAATAGGCAATGCTAATCAACACAATAGAAGTGAAATACAGAACTAAGATTGGAAAGTCATTTTCCCAACCCCCTAACTGTGCTGTTAAATCACAAATTTATTCACAGCTAAGAAGTACAAACTTCTAACCAATATATCTAACTACTGATGTTTATTTATGTGCAACATCAATGTGATTTAGACACCTAAATCCAACAGCCACTCTGAGCATACCAGCCTGAATTACAAGCTTTTGGAGCAATATAAGCCCTGGAGTAATATAATGCAGCCACATTGACAGCATCTAGAATTTTACTGTATATAAGGCATGCCATACGTCTGAGCTGAAAGAGAATCAGAGCAGCCACCTGTAAATAATAGTAGCCAGACCTGGAAAAAGTGCTTAAGATAGTATTTTTGGAATAGAACACTGAAAACAGCTTCCATTTCATCATGTCTAACACCTTGTTACTGAGACAATCTGTAACGTACATCACAGTCCCTTTCATGAGCACTCTCTCATGAAATCGGTTAGATGGCATAACTGAAGTAGACCTAATGAAAGGCTGTTTCAAAAATTCATTCTTCTTAAGGCTACCCAGTTCCCTGCTATTCTAATGTTTGCCGTATTTGTTTTCATTGTCCTTGACCCTTTGTGTCGTGCATTTGCTCTTTGACCACCACGGTTTCCCCGTGGCATTTGACCACCACTGTTTCTCACTTTGATAAATTTATACCAAGCAGTTATAAAATCTCTGAGCTAGATAGAAAAAGACAGGCTCTTTCAGCACTCTGGTAAAATGAGCTCCGTAATTTTCTGACTACTCCAGCAGCTTTTTGCTAGGCTTCCTCCAGATGACAAGAATTGAACGAAGTATTCAGGTCAAGGGCATAAGAGAGACTTTTGGTTCTGTAATGGTTTCAGTATTTCGCTACTTGAGTGGAGCATTTTCTTTCCATTTCCAGAAATTCTTGGAATTTATTACCTTAAAAAAAGGCAAAGCTATGTGTAGCAGCAGCATTTTGGGTGGGAAAATGGCAGGAAGAATAAAAAAAAAAAAAAAAGCTAGCAGGCAAGAAGCATTTTCTTTCCATTTCCAGAAATTCTTGGAATTTATTACCTTAAAAAAAGGCAAAGCTATGTGTAGCAGCAGCATTTTGGGTGGGAAAATGGCAGGAAGAATAAAAAAAAAAAAAGATACCAGACTGGAAAGATGGTTTTCTCTAATTTCTGTTGGAGTTTCACAGAAAGGGGAGTGTTAATGCACATCATATATAATACACGGCCTGGCAGCCTGACCCAAAGAGTATCCAGTTCCCCTCCACCACCTCATCTGCCACATTCTGCTGGTCATACAAGTCGTTCTATGGTAACAGCCCCAGAGCTGCTTTGATCTCTCATGCTTTCACCACAAAAACCAAACCAACACACAAAAAAGCTTTGAATCTCACCAGTGCAAAAGATTGCCATTTGTAAATGGATCAAAGGATGTAGTTTATGTTCGGATACTGCAGCACTCGGCTGATGCATGTAACACATTCAAGGTCTGCCCCATACTCATAGAAAACACTGGAAGCATTGCACAGAGCAGGGCCACAGAGCACGAGATACCTGACTGAAGCAAAGCAAATTACTATACTGCATGTCATTACAAATTAGAGCCACAACAGGCTTGTTCCTTAATTTTTGCCAAAGTTAGTGACTCACAGGGACAGGTAGAGTCCTACTACTTTTGCAGTAAAGAGTGGTTTGCCACAGAAAAAGAAACATTTTTGATATATCAGCATATTTTTTTTCTTGTATCAACCAATTCCTTTATACTTGCAGAAATCAGTTCTCAAGACTGACTTGGACTATTTTCCGCCTATGAAGTTAATCAAAGCAAGGTTGACATTATGCTGCTGAGTAAGTCAAGTAGTTAAAAGGAAAACTTACCATTTGCATTTAGTTGTGATGCATGGAAATCATATCTGACATTCTAATGCAGAACTTGCTCCCAAATCACTACAAGAACAGGAGAGAAGAAACTAAATTATGGTAACAGCTCCTCTCCATACCTCCAGAACATATTAACAAAATTAAAAATAGCTGTCGCATCCCTCCCCAAATCTATATTCCTTATTTTATATATTCTAAAGTATTCACTTTGAAAATCGAATAATTTACTCTTTGGCTATCTATCTCCTAATGTAATTTGAAGGATTGTTTTTATTATTCTCACCTTGAACCCAAGATCTTTCATTTAGTTGTATTATCAAGTGCCCGCTCTTATGCCCCACTGTAAAATTCAAATCCATTGTCTCAGAATGGAAATAGATACACTGATAGATAGATAGATATCCTTCTTCTTTTGTGTGATACCTTCATGTATTAAAGAGAGATTAATAATAAAAAAAACCATTCAAAATTATTATTTAAGGTAAAATAGACTCATTTAATACTGTAGAGTAATCTCAAAAAAGTTTTATTGCTTTACTTATTGATCTTTTCATTGTTAACTTATTCGTTATTACTACATTTTAAAAATACTATCTTTCTTTCCTGAAATAAAACTCTCAACATGTTCAGGTATGTGAAAAGGAATGAACCTACTCTGAATAAAAAGTTTTCTTAGTCAAAATATTGTTATTTAATCTGGCAGAAATACAGATAAAAATATAACTGAGAAAATGTATGAAACATCACAGAGAAAGTTACCAAGTAACCTCTGTTTAATGCTAAGTAAGAATAGTATTGTCTAGCTAATTAGTGAGCTTATGTGAGAAAAATATCTACGCTAAATCATAATGTGCTATCAGATAAGAAATTCCAATACAAAATGCAATTTTAATAGTAACTATCAGCAGGAGAAGCCACAGAAATAACACTAAATGCACGGCATACTTACGGGAAGCATTGAAAACAGACAATTTTATTGCACAGTCTTTTCCAGAGACAAGCTAATGCAATAAATATGAAATATTTCTGACTTTGCAGTGTCCATAACATTAAATATATAGTGCAATCTACTCGCAGTTTCTTAAAATTAGTCTGTAACATTGTATTGTTTGAAACGAACATATCGGATATGACCAGCAATATCACTGCTCCCAAATTTACAAAAGAGAATCCTGAGATATCTAGTTGAACAATTTCATGCCTGTAGTGTAAATTAGCACAGAAATAGCCAGTGTAATTAGTTTCTTTAAGGTCTTTTTAAAAAGTAATAGCAATATCAGTACACTATCTGGTTTTGCTACAGTAACACTGAAGTAGAAGTAGTTTCTTATTAATCACTCCTGTAAATAAGAAAGGAAGGAATACCCACACATACACACACACAAGATGCAGGTATCTACATTTTTAACCTCAGCAGATTTAAGCTAGTAGAATAAATATCAATCACATTAAAATCTATTTTTAGATTTTTTTTTTTTTTTTTTAATTTAATACTTCAGTCCAGAACATCCATTGGAGCAAAATCTCAGGGCGGGCCAGGGACGGACATCACTCAAACAGAGACAAACACACAGGCCAAACAGCACACGAGGGTGAGACAGAGCTCTTCTAGTTAATCAGTAGTGCATATCCTGGCACGTGTGTGGCTAAATCACAGCGTATGAAACTCAACAAGTGCTGTTTATGCTATTATTTGCAGGATTCTGCATTCTAGCTCTACAGGAACACATTCAGATATGTTTACATAAGGTACATGACATCTGAGGAAAATTTTGCAATATTTCTTACCGTAGCAAGGAAGCATATGTTAATGAGAAAGAATAAGTTGTTTATAGGCTGCAGAAACCTTCTGACTGCAGAATATATTAGTATTAATAGCCAATAGATCAGCTGTGTTCTTTGCAGCCAAAGTGCGATTTCTCTTCCGTTTCACCATTGTGCATAACAATCAACTACCCATTAGCATTACCAGCTTTGACTTTTCTCCTTTGTTTTTTTGTTGCTATTTGTAAATAATCTGTAATTCTGAAAGCATTCCTTGTAAAGACTATAAGGACGTAATTTAACCATACTCAACTCAATTAATTTTTGATGATTCTATGGAGTTGGTTTAATTCAACGTACAGTTATTCCTATGACAATTTAAGCAACAAAAACGCTAACATTTGTAAATGTCTCAGTAGAAACATGTCAGCTCTCTTATTGCTGGAACTATTCACTACGAGAGATTTCTCGATGTAACTTGATTTTCAATGAAGTTCTGCAGAAGAACAGCTAACTCTCTGCACTTTCATTTTCATAACTTGGATTTAAAGAAAAACAAATACACAAAGACAAAATTCACCTTTCATAGAACAGATAAAGCACAAAATCTTTTGGTAGAACAGGGCTTATTTTCTTGGGTTACAAACACGTTTATGTTCTTTCAATGTAATATTACTTCTTGCTTGCACTTGCAGCATCTCTCCTACGTTTTATGTTATTCCTTGAATCTGTTGCAGACAACATCAACACACCCAGACAGCCACACTACACCAACAAACATCTCCTAAAAACACCACTCATCAGCGGTCTGTTTGTTCTTTATGGATTGCCAGTAAAACTTTGCTTTGAAAATGTCACAGTTCCTTTCACCACTGCTTTAGAATCTATCTTACATTTCTAGTCTGCTGACAAAGCTGCATCACTGTTACCACCATTTTTTCTGCTTTTTTTCATACAAAATTCTTGAAATATGTTTCTGAAATCCTATGATTAAATAAGACTACCAGCCTCACCTTTCTTCTCTTTTTCTTTTTCTTGTTTTTATAAGGCAAATCCTGAAAACAGAAAACCAGAATTAGTTATGAAATTAAAACACTCATGTCTGTACTTAACTTAAAGTTCAGTACATTCATGGCAACATCAAAACAGGGAGGTCTAGATTTGTGTCGAGATAGTTGGGTTTTGGGGATGGAAGTTGTTTCAGGGGATGGGTTGGCTCTTGGAGTTGACAGTACGCTGGCAGGTAGCTGACCTGCGGGTCATCGCAGCAGTGGCCTTTTCAGGCAGCGGCAGTGAACTGGCCGAAAGGGCTGCCGGTGCATCGCTGACCCGTGGGTCATCGCAACAGCATCCATTTCTGGCCTGGGTGGCAGGCTTGCCGAAACGGCTGCCGGTGGGTCACTGACACGCGGGTCATTGCAACAGCGGCCATTTCGGGGGGCAGCATCGAGGCAGCCGAAAAGGCCGCCAGCAGGTCACTTTCCCGCAGATCATGGCAAATACTATCCTACTAGTCACAAAAAGTAGGATAATAATTTTTAATAATAGTGAGTTTTTCTGTGTTGTATAGCTGTGTATGGGAATAGTCATCCTTCCGCCATGAGTTTAAGACTTGTACTGTTGTAACTCCACTGACTCCAGTGCCCCTTTCCTGTTCACACAATCAAGATGAGTGTGTTTTGATTCACTAGATTTTTTAATTATATGGTTGGGTTGAGATCCATGACTTGTTGACATTGTCCACCTATTCTACAGGGTCTTGCTCACTGACTGGAATATAGTAAAGATAACAACAATCTCGATTGGTTGCTGCCATCCTGATAGATAAGTCTTTTAGCAGGTTTGTCTTTGTGGTGAATATATATTTTCAAATGATACCAGAAAGCTTTTTATTCTTTGAGTCATATTTACTTCTATTTCCCGTTTCTTCAGTAGTGAAACAAATCATTAATAATGATTTCTCGGAACAAGTTTTCCCATCAGATTCATAAAGATTTACGCCTCAGGGGCTTTGGTGAAATTGTTCATGATTGCAAAGTAAACACAAAGATATATTTATTTCTGTACGGCTTTAGACCGTGTCTAAGGCTAAATACGTTAATGTATTAATTTTCTAATTTTTTAGCTCAACTATAATGGAAATTTAATCGAAAAGTTTTATTTCATGTTGTGTTTGACAGAAAAATTCCTAAAAAAACCCGAAGGCATTTATTTAGTCATAATAACTGGTTCAGAAGTGCAAAGAGAAACCATCAATTGCCTTTACATGGTGAGTTTTACTTTCTCTCCTAGGGGTACTGCTCCTCTATTTGTGCTGTTTGTGGATAGGCATTATCTTTTAACTTCTGTTTTTAAAACAAAATAATTATTTTCCTAAGTCTCAGAGCCTAATTTAAGCTTCTTACCATTCACAGTTCGTAACGTTTCTCCACAAAATTTCAGACTTCTCGCTTGCTTATGGGAAAAAAAGCAAAATGTCAAACCTTCTTGTAAAGATAGTAACATTTACCAGGTAAACGAGTAATTTTTTTATTTCCACCCCCCCTCCCCCTTCAGAAAAATCACTCCATATAAACATTTATTTATCTCTTGATCAGACACATGGATTTCACTGCAAAAAGTCCTTATTGGAGGTCAAGCCTTGCTCTAAAGCCCTGCAGTGAAAATCATTGAAAGCCACACCTTCCGCTAAACACTCAGACCTAAAGTCAGCTGAAATCATTGGGAGAGGAGGTAAACAAAATACCTCAAGATGATTTGAGGACAAAGACAAGAGTGAAGAGTGGGAAATTGTTCTCATCAATATTAATGGAAAACACCATACTGAAATCTGAGCTGCTCACATATTTTGAGCAAAAGATTGAGCTGTGTGGAGGTCACTAACTTAGATTACACTGGTTCTCTTTTGGGTAAGCAAAAGCACTCTAGTTCTTTAGTCAACTTAGTTGACATGCAAGGCTGACACTCTTCAGCAACAATTTCAGCAGCTGAGATTGTTGAAGTCGCTCTTCTCCAGGAACTGGGATAGCAATAGGCAGTCAGGAAACACAGACCTTTCAGCATCACAAATCCTGACGGGTATCAGAGTCATCTATTTTTGCTGCCAGCTCACACCATTTTCAGGACAATATTTACCTCCACTGCAGAGAAATTAAAGACCAAGCAGAACCTCCCCACAGGAACACCTAGAGGTCCAAGCAACAGGCTGTGGATTCAATCTCTATGAAATGTGCACAACGTATAGAAATTGGCAGCTGCTGGTTTAACTAGAACCAGCGGGGTCCATTGGGAACATCAGGTCATATTCCCAATGAAAAATTTAAATTGACAATGGATTTTTTATCTGGGCTAAGAAAAGTTCTGGAGTGAGTAACAAGAAAAAAATTAATAAAGTGCCATCAATCCTCACATCAATCTGAATTTAAAGTCAGATCCTACATGCAATGCTGGCAGGACAGCTGCACTGGACCATTCATTTGCCAAATGAGGAAAAAAGGTGAGTGGTACCCGTGAAACCAACACTTCAGGGAAGCTGAGCTTAGGCTGCGAACCCTCTGCGGCAGGGCTCTGGCAACCATGCTCCGCTACGTGGCAGAGCAGCTGCCCAGCCAGGATATAAGAAGGTACTGCCCTAGATATGACAAGAGATTGCAAACAGATTCCTTGTCCCAGCAGTCAGGGTCATCTGCGCGTGACACTGTTTATTATCCCATAGGGCAGTACTGAAGCTGAGTTCCTACAACAATAACTTATTTCTCTTTAAGAAAGAGATGCTTAAAAGACCAGCTTTTTGCTGATACACTGAACACTGAAATTCAGTCCCTCCTTTCAATGGCACGTTTTACTGAAGACGACTTCAGTACCTGACTTGCTGTTGTTGCTCACGGAATAAACACTGCTGCATGTGGAGAGCTCAGCAATAGTCATTCACAACATATCTATGAATGCAATTCATTTTTAGTGTCATATCTTAAAGGAAAAAAGTCTTTTGCAGTCACTAGTCTCCACAGGCACGTCTGTCTCTTACCTCTGCCTATACCTGGCACTTATCTCCCCTCAAAATAATTGACAAATTTTAAAAGAATTGGAAATAGGGTTGTGTTCTCAGATTCAGCATCCAAAGGGAGTTTTCATCTGCGTCAGTCTCTCTGAGAGGATGTTGTGAGGCGTCACATATAATTAGAAATAGCAGCAGACAGCAATATGCACTCACATTAACGAAGCACAGAACACTCCTGCTCTGGAAACAACAGGAGTTTACAGCATGACCTGCATTCTTCTTCACTGTTATTTAGTTGCACTGTCAGTTAGAGATCTGGGCGTAAATAAGAGCCCTGGTTGAGTTTTTGATCATAAAAAATCATTTTGATGAAGCAATATGCTTTCTTGCACTTTAATATGGAGAGTTTTAAAGCATTTAACTAGAAAAACCTCCCAGTGAACTAGAAAAGCATCTAACCTTAGAGACACACAGTGCAAAAACATGGAGAATGCTACATTTTAGGGTACATGACCTTTCCTCATACCAACATCACAAAAACTTCCCTGCAAATATTTACTAGGTAGAGGGACAAAACAGCTATATTAGTTTTGATGTAACATACATGAAGAGAAGCTCATATGACCTAGGAAAATTCTCTCTCCCATCAAGTTTGAGGCATAAGGTATGATCAAAAACTAAAGTAAGAAGCATTGCCATCCAGTGATGAAGATAGAAGAGAGAAACGGAGAAAAAATGTAACTGAACCTTTAATATTAATACTCTCAACTGGGAGAATGATATTCAAACATAGTCAGAGGAGCATGAATTTGAAAGTCAATAAAAATCAATGGAGTAAGCAAAGAACAGAGATGGTTTTACAGGCTTGAAATATTCTTACTAATGGATCATATGTTATCTACTTTCCTACATTAATAATGAGCCAGTCTTACTCTTACAGTAATGCTGAGTCCACCTAAGACTTCTCAATCACAGCTAACAAAAAAAAAAATCATCTCTGTGAATATTTCCATATATCCTTCATTTAACAAAAAACAACAAAAAACCCTCCCACAAACAAAAAACTAAACCTCTGGAAATCTTTATTTCCCAAATGAAAAATTTCTGCTTGAAAATTTCTACATTCCAGAAAGATTTAGTCATTAAACAAGAAATGTTACTTCAGTACGGTAGCGAGTCATTAGTCTTGGCCCAGAACACAGTCTAATATTACTAGGAGAGGCTAGAAAGAGAAAACACAAAGCAGGCAATTGTGATGGTTGTTAACTACCCTTCCTGTGTTAGAACAAAAGCAGAGACAGGCAGTCACCCTGACAAGGATCTCCGCA
>NW_010403994.1:2674-6234 GCF_000710305.1 Buceros rhinoceros silvestris | reverse complement strand
ATCTCACTCTGTTCTAAGACGTTAGAACAGAGTCTGCGAAATATTGGAGTTGGGACGCCAGCGACAATATTTTGGTGAGAATTTGCGATTCTATAGGCGAGAGATTCCTCTATTAGCTAGTGGAGATGGTGTTATTGTGAATGGTCTGCCTAGACTGTTGGTAAATAGTTCTCAATTTGCATCGGCAAAGAGAAGGTATTCAGATTCCTATCTGAGCTGGTTTATGTTTTCCCTCGCTGTAAGTTGTCAGTTACATGTAAGATATTGTTCTGTGTAAAAATTCCTGACCAGACATCATTTGAACCTGCTTAAAGGAACCTAATAAAACCCGTATAGTTTATCTATAGCTGATTTACGGGCATTTTTCGTAACAGCAATCCATGAAGTTCTGGACCTTAGAAAGCAGTTCTGCAGCATCGATATATTCAAGAGTTGCCTCAGGGAAGATGCAACTAATGACAAGCCGAGCGCTAACTACAATGCCTGAAAGAAGGAAGTAGCAGTTATTTGAATTTATATTTAAATTAATATTTATTCAAATATATATTCACAAACACATGTTAGATACACATTAAAAAATAATTTGGAAATGTCCACTATTAACTTCTGCTAGGAGGCTGGATTAGAAGACAGATCTTTACCAAAGAAATAAAATGCCAAATTTCACACAACCAAGTGGTAGGAAAACACTGGCATTACTATCTCAACTGACCTTTAGATCAATGACTGTCTCCTTTTGCCCCAAGCGTGTCTCAGATAGGCATTGTCACAAAACACCATTGCTAATCTCCAGCCTTCAATTCTTCTCTCATACCATGCACTACAGTTCAGGTTATACCTACCATCTCCTGAGCCATTAAAAAACTCCTGGGTTTTGCCTGCAGGCCACTTATTGTAGCTTTAACTTGATTTTCTCCTCCGTATTTAAAAGCCAGATGGTAAGGATGACACTCACTTTCTCTGATGTAGTTTTCTTGGATAAGAGTAACTGTCAGTCTACATGGTTTTTAACAGTAAATAATGAATTTATTCAGTGCTACAGACAAACCAAACCGAGTTTCAGACGTAATCAACAATTTCAGAACCTGCTCAGTTTGAAAACACTTGCAATTCTGCTTGTCAGCAATGAACTACAGATTGCCAGCCTGACATTTCAAATGAAAAACACCTTGGAAATCTTTGAATAGTGTTAATGAAAGCTTTTTTCTTCTTTCTTCTCCTTTCGTGTTGTTTGTAATTATTTTGTGGCTACTTCTTTATTAGAACTTGACTTAAAAGTTCATCCTGGTATTCATTAAGGATAAAGAGATATGTGCAATGACAACCTCCAGTACACTGCCATCACTCACGCAGATGGAACTTTTCCTGAGCAATTTAATCTCAACCAGGCAGCTACACACAATTAGTGAACAAATCCAAAAGTTTTAGATTAATTTTGTATCAAATTGCTTTACAAGCAAGGGCACAATTTCTGGAGGAGTCAAATTAGAGCTTTGCTCACATAGGAATATCAAAACCCAAATAACAAAATACAAGATGCAGACTCAGACAAAGACTTGTCATAAAGAAGATATAATTTTTTTATGATGTGTAGACACAGACTGCAAACAAGATACAGACTTTCACATGACAAAACTGAAGTGGCTTGGACCAAAAGATGGCAAAGGATGTTGTACCAGCCATGATCTATAAGCAGAGCAGTATTCTAAGACTTCAGGACAGTAATTATGTTGAACAACTGAATACTTGCACTTTGCTGCGTAGCTTATATTAAGGGACATATGCTTTCCTCGTCATCTGGCTACTTAGTGTCATATCAACTTACCCACTATATAAAATAATTGCTTATGCCATTCTGAGATATATTTATATGAATAAAGAAAATGAATTTACCAGATGTCTGAAAACACAAACGCACTAAGTGAAATAGATGTGCAGCTAGGGAACAACAACAAAAAAAATTACACATACAAATTAATTACACAAATTAAGCATACAATTTTTTCACAAAACTGCCTGCACAATCCCCCTAATATTACTTAACTAAAACAAACCATATAAAATACACAGGAAATTATTTGTCCTTATTTTGCTCACATTTTAGCAAACTGGACAGCTGGCATGCAGAGAAATGCAGAAAACTGGTATAATTGTATAAGCTGTGGTAAAATTTGCAGGCTGGCTGACCAGTTATCCTCTACTCTTTCTTTGGGGGAAGGACTCTGAAAATCTGCACCTCATACTAAGGTGAAAGAGCAGGCATGCTTTGTACTGTTGTCATAGCCCATGTGTGACAATCTAGTTTACTTCTGCTGGTGTGCAAGGCTGTATTGCCACAAACTAAATCAGAATGCTTTGCTTTAAAAAGGCAATTTAAACTATGACTGAGTACCAGTAACCCAAATGGGAGCCTCCTAGCTCTTCATTTGAGCTGTTGTACTCACTGGGAGCCCTGGGCATGCATCTTACCATTGGCATGGCTCATTGCAGATACCTTTGCTGGGCGTCTTCAGCTGCTGAAGGGAAAGCGGGTGGTTAACCCAGGGTCTGTAATACAAAGAAGTTATTCACAGTAGTTCCTAGGGGCTCCAGGTTCAGTTATGGTAGATAAAGACCACAGGGAAACCACTGAAGAACTGGGCAGTGATGACTAAGCTTGTCCTCTTGTGCTTTGATTGCTCCTTGCTATCTGCTTGGAGCCCAAAGGTGGATTTTTAGCAGAGCTTTTTCTCCCTGTAAGGGAGGTACTCCGAATTTTGTCCGTGAAATAGTTCGCTGAAAAGGCTAATACAGGCAAATGACTTCAGGGCTTTTAAATCTCTTTCTTTTTTTTAAAAAAAAAGGAGCATGAAGGCACAGCTTCAGTACAGAGAACACCAGAATAACAGGTTGGAAGAGAATATTTTAGTTAGTGCATGAAGACTGTTTCCCTCTTGCCCCCTGAAATTCACCTGATTCCAAGGTGGAGCAATATGTGATAGTTATTACAAATGCTTTAGAAATGGAAATTTAAGATAAACAAGCAGTGGAATTCACGGTAGAGGGGTTCTCCTCCTTTCAGGGAAATTGAAAGCAGCTAAATTGCACAGCATCCAGGATTTGGCTTACCTTTCGTTTTGGTTATTAAGTATTACCAGTGTAAAAATGTTAGCTCTATAAAAATGACTATATGTAGTAAGGTTGGCCACACCTATTTTTTTTTTTTTTTTAAAAAACCATTTTAACCTGCAGAACTGTAGTCTTCCTCTCTTTCTCATAGTCACAAGAGAAGGATGTTATAGGCTGTTACGATATGTAGTAAGGTTGGCCACCCCTATTTTTTTTTTTTTTTTAAAAAACCATTTTAACCTGCAGAACTGTAGTCTTCCTCTCTTTCTCATAGTCACAAGAGAAGGATGTTATAGGCTGTTTAAGAGCCCAGACAGAGGTTATCCTCTCTATAACTGGTGTAAAATTGAGTACTTTGGCTGATTAATTTTCTTCAGCTGAAGTATCCTTTGTTTCTAGACAGCCTCATGCTACCAGTGGCCAATTTCCTCTGGAATATCAATTTCCCGGAG
>NW_010403994.1:1385-2534 GCF_000710305.1 Buceros rhinoceros silvestris | reverse complement strand
GAAACATATGTTGAAGGAAATAAAAGAGATTAAGCTTTTAGAATGAATCGTTTACTACATACTGATGGCAAGTTTAAATCTTTATGTCCAGATATAACCATCTAGCTCAAATGAAAACGTGCACTTGTTTTACAGTTATAACCGTATGAAACATTTTTTTTCACGTGATTTTTAGGAAATGCTAAATCGTGTGAGACTAGACCTGGCCAAGAAATCTTCAAAGTAAAATGACAATTCTTGAAAACAGAAACTCTTCACAAGAAAAGATGGCAAAATATTGCGTCAGAAAAACACACCCCATAACTCCCAGGTATTCTTTTCCAAACCAGGATGAAAAAGAGGAGCAACACACTATAATGTTCCACTAATGCTCAGAGTACTTTTAGATCACGAGACTTTCAAATTAGTGGTCCAAGTGAGAGTCCAGACTACTATAGACTACTATGAAGCATGTCTGGATCAGTAACTCCTGTTAAAGGGTTTGCATTTTGCATAGAAGAATGACAGGTGAATTCAGCCAGACAGGAGAATTAGACTAGTCCTCTGTTTAATGCATGCAGACTGTGAGAAATGAGGGCTCCTCCAGAATGTTTTCAAGTTTTAGAAAAAAAATTATAAAATCTCATAAACCCTCCTGAGCAAGAACAATAAACCAGCTCTTCCACAATTTCCACGTAAGTGTCCTAATCACAGAGCATTAGCATCAGGTTCCCTCACTTTGATACGAGAGATCACTTTTAAACATACTGTAAACACTTCAAATTGCTTGGGTTAAACAATTTAGTAATCTGGGCCAACGTTAAAAAAAAAAGTATTTAGGAGTATTGAAAAATTTTGTTAAATAAACTAGCTGGAAAAAGCTCATAACTAAAAAAATCCCAAAAAGACTATATTTCTACTCATGTCCTAAGGTAAATGTAGCACAAAATTGAAACCAGATGAAAACGAAAGTATGCACATTTAGATTATACACGTTTGTATGTGAATTGTGTGAAATGTTTAAACATAATGAGGAAAAGCCTATGTTCTCCACGAAAAGTTCTTGAGACATTTCCCAAAATATTTTCCCAGTTCCAGCTAGCCAACAGGAAAAATGACAAAGTATCGGCAGAGAATTTGCTGGCAATTGCAATAATGAAAGAAATACTG
>NW_010403994.1:551-1286 GCF_000710305.1 Buceros rhinoceros silvestris | reverse complement strand
AGGATCATTCCCATCTTCTCATGCTCTGTTTTCTTCAACAACAGAAAAGTTCAAGATTTCAGTTTCTCTGATCATTCTCTACCAACCAAACATAATACAACTCACATGACTGTTTTCTAACTTCATAGTTTATATTATAAATAATGTTTATGCTGCAACTAGCAAAAAAAAAACAATAAGAGAGCAATGGAAAGAAAAACAGAAAAATCACTTACCAGTAAAGAACTGTCCGAACTCATTTTATAATTAAAATCTACAGAGATGGAATAATCATCCTGAAGATGGATGGAAGAAAGACTGTAAGAACAACTGCAAGGTTCAAGAGTACAAACTAGACTAAGAATCAGAAGACGTTTATTGAAATCCATGGCTAGAAAATATTTTCCAGTGAAATTGTGATACCTGATGTAAAATCCACCAGACAGGCATGAATTATTCCAGTGCAGCACATAAAGATTAGGAGCAATACTCAAAGGTGCTGCATTATACAATGCCCCTAGAAAGACAAAAACTTTGCAGAACAATAAGAATATAAACGTGTAAAACATCCAAAGAGAGAGATGAAAGATTCAGATGACTAATAGGGATAATTTTTGCATTATACAATGCCCCTAGAAAGACAAAAACTTTGCAGAACAATAAGAATATAAACGTGTAAAACATCCAAAGAGAGAGATGAAAGATTCAGATGACTAATAGGGATAATTTTTAAAAATGCCTTAGATAACACTGCCC
>NW_010403994.1:0-370 GCF_000710305.1 Buceros rhinoceros silvestris | reverse complement strand
CCCCAACATGCGGATACACAATCTCAGTTGTACTGGTGTGCAAAATATTCTTCAATAGCTCAGCTATCGATATCAACGCATTTTCTCCCCAAACTCCACCTTTAGTACCTGATTTGTGTAAGAGAGTATTATTGTCTCGACTTGATTTTTTTGGAGTAAGTGTGAATTCTACAACGCAGGTGCCTGCCCAGAGCTCAAAAAAAAAAGGCCCAGGCACAAGCTAGCAGTGGGAGTAGCTTTCAAGAATAGACCCTGTGAGTTACTCTCCTCTCATCATTTTAAGTAATGAATAAATGAAGTACAGAAGTTCTCCAGGGACACCTTATTGCAGCTTTCCAGTACTTCAAGGGAGCTTATAAGAAGGATGGGG
>NW_010403993.1:22888-36731 GCF_000710305.1 Buceros rhinoceros silvestris | reverse complement strand
TCGGCGAGCACCTCCTGTAAGGAAATGCGGTGCTCTCTCCCAAAAGGGATGGAAGTGGGCAAGATGTTTTTTAAAGGGAGTTTTCATTAAAGAGAACATTAAGGAACACAGCACCTGAACATTCTTAAGCAAATTAAAAGCTGTTTGTCTTGTAAAGAACGGTAAATGTCTCATCAACTTGACCACAGGTATTTGAGAAGCCTCTTCATCCCGATGAGCCCCTCCTTTGAACTGTAATCGTTTGCACATGATGGTCTTAGAAAAAAATGTGTGTCTGTTGCTAGCAGATCTGAGAAAACCTGGCTTTTCTGCTAAAAGCAGTAACTAATGAAACTAATAATAGCTGGTAGAGCTGAGTGCCTTTCCATTCTTGTCACAGTTGTTGTAGAGGAGCAGGAATAGTAAATTTCTGTTACTGATAGTAGCCTGCGTTCCTGTATGGTTTTAATCTGAAGAGCTTTCAGATTCTTCTGATGGTAGGGATATGGCTAGGGATGTTTCAAACCATTTCTCCAAAGCTGGACTGATTAATCTATAATAATGACATCTGCATAAATTGTTTTAGTTTCAAAAGTGATTAGTGCTCAAGGTCAGTAACTGTTGTGTTCTCTTGTCTGTTCTAGCAGTGAGCATCTTTAACTGACTCTCCACGTGTCTGGCCATCCAGATTTAGACACACAGTTCTGAAAATCTGAACTGGAGTGTTGGTAGACAAGGCAAGAATTTAAATACAATTTTTCCTCCTTACATTTCCTCTGTGGTCTGTGCTCATGCTTCTAAACAAATTGTCAAGTTTTATCAAGTCTGATTATTCCTAGCTCCTGTTTGGTTAAGACTGCAGTCTAAGAGCACATCCAACATCTCACAGGCAAAGGATGACAGAGTCCAAATCTATGGCCAGCCAGTTCTTTCTTTCACTCACTTTTTCTCTCCGTGATATCATTTCCCGTGGACATTATGAATGGGATTTGTTCAGCCAAAATTTACCCTCCTGGAAGTTAGTAGCCTGTCTAAAAATCTGGCAGCTAAGCTAAGTGAGTTAGCTTGTCTAAAAATCTGGCAGCTAAGCTAAGTGAGTTAGCTAAGCAGGGACCTAATGAGGCTGATTTGTACGATTTCTAGGATTCCAATCAGGTAGACACCCGATACTATTCATCTTCAAGTGAACGTGGGTAGCTGGTTTTCTTTCATTGACTGTAGAAGGAGCCATGGGATTTTGCTTTAAGTAGATGCTTCCCTCAAAGTTTTCTAGTTTCTAGGTGAGATGAGTACTGCCCTTGGCGTATAGAACAGCCTACAAAATTTGTTACCATAGGGAAACACCATAACTTTAGTGGAATAGGTATTTAGCAGCATAATAGAAGCGGCTTATTATGAAGTAGCAAATTATGTGGAAGAAAGAAAACGTCTTTCCAAATGAACTTTGATTGTCTTGATTGTCTACAGACCTTCCGGGATGCTGCAGAGCATCGATGGGTGTATAAAGCTTATTTTAAAGGATTTAAAAAAAGTTAAAAAATCATTGCTTCCTCTCTCTTTCCCCACCCCCCTGTTTCCCCCGGGACGACCCAGGAGGAGAGAGACGAGGGAAGGCGACAAGATGGGGACGCGGGCGGCGGCGGGGGCGCTCTCCGTGGTGCTGATCCTGGGGCTGGGGCTGCCTCCGGGAGCCCGCGCCTGCCCCCAGCCCTGCGCCTGCTACCTCCCCACTGAGGTCCACTGCACCTTTCGGTCCTTGGCAGCCGTGCCAGCGAGGATCTCGAAACATGTGGAAAGAATCAATTTTGGGTTTGTATGGCAGCTTGTAGCAAACATTTTACTATTGTTTTCAAATAAATATTTATAACAAGATGTCATTTCTTCTTGGCAAATAGGACATGTAGTGTATTTAAAAAAATATTGAATTAAACCTACTATGGCATGTCTCCTAAATGTTAAATTTTATAGCTGATGTGAAAAAAAATGGTAGGAGTAAAATTCTTTAATGTAGCCAGGTAGCATTTTGGAGAACAATGAGATATAGCGTATCGTAAAGCAATGAAGTAAACCCAAAATTATTCCACTCACTTTGGAGTTGGGTTTGGTTTTTTATTTTTCAAGGAACTTAAGTATGGTATAAGCAGACTTCAGTGTTTTGGGGAGAGATTGCTGAGACTCCAACTCAGTTTCCTCTGCCAGGGTATTGCCAGTTCACCTCTCTCTCTCAGATTGTGAGACAAGAAGACAGGGACAGTTGGTAGACTCTGTGTCACAAAAGTGCAGTGTAGGGTCATTATGTGACATGGCATGGTGCAAGAGTCTCAGGCCTCTTCTGCTTGATATCAGAGCTGCCTCACTGCCTGATATGAACTCACCTTGACCACCTCAAGGCCTGTAAGCTGACTCTGGTTGTGAAATGACTGACAGTAGGGCCCTTGATTTTTTTCCTTGCTTCTCCATTGTTAACATTTCTGTCCACCAGCACTTTATCCACAAAAAGCCTAATTTTAGTCTCAAAATACCCTTGTACTTAGTAAACCTGTATTACAGCAATCTGTACTTTCATGCCATTTTTGAGGCAAAAATGCCTCCCTCTCCCCCCACATTCAAACCCATTTATTCGCAGTCAACCATTCCCTGTACATCCACATTCTATGGCAAATTCTTTCTGTACATTGCTTTTGAAAATGGGATATAAGCTTCTAAGTTAATTAGGCATTTTGAATTTTTTTTAATAAAAGCACCTTATTTGATGCTGCTATCACAAAAGCCCTTTCCTAGCTTGTATTTCATCATTACAAATAAAATCTTCTGAGTTCTGTCCCTTCCCAGGAAGAAACAGTGTTAACCATCTGTTGTTGCATTTCTTTCATTTTGGAAAAGAGCTTTCACCATATTTCTGTTTTAAGGTACTGAATACTTAGGAGATAAAGATTATTTTCCCAACTGGAAATAATTTAGGAAAAAAAATTATTTACAGAAGTTCATGTTTTTTGGAAGGGCTGATGTTGAAATGAAGAATTTTAATAGGATGACTGCAACAAGCCTAGTAGATCTGTAGTAGGACAAAAATATCAAAACAGTAATCTAAATTTTTAGTAAATTCAGAATCTTCAGATAGATAATATGGTGAGGATCTAAAGCTATTTCCTCCATATTCAAAGTATTTTAATTTCTTGGGGTCTCTTCCCTTCCTTTCTAGAAAGTGTTAAAAAATAGGAAAAGTCTTTAAAATTCTATGCTCAATTTAGAGACTTCATGACCAGATTAGCTCATACAGTTAATTTTATGTCTACATATGGAAAACCCAAATGTAGAGCTAGGTCGCCAAGCTTAAGACTTCCATATTGGCAAATAAAACCAGATTTATTTGTCCAAAGTGATATTGAATTATTTTCAAATGTAGATTTTCTTTATTCCTTCTCTAAAAGAAGTTTCTAGGTTCAAGTTATATAATTGGAAGGTCAATTCTTAGATCTTATGTAATTAGTTGATGTAGCCAATTACACGTTGAACAGTAAGTGAAGCAGGATGTGAATTCCTGCTTCTCACTCTGTTTGGGTGATATCCATTCTTAATGTCCACTCTCCAAATCTTTATTCATTTATTGTTAGATGCTGTTTTGGCAGCACTGCAGGCTGTCTAGTTTGCCAGGCTCCATAGCATCATTGGTTGGCTACAAGCCATTAATTTATTACCTCTCCATAAACTGAGCTGCATGGAAAAACATGCTGACAACTACTAGAACTTAAACGCCTATTTATTACTCTTGCTCCTAAATTATGGCTAAAGTGCCACAAATTGAGTTAAAAGAAATCTTAATGTAAACATGAACTAAGTATACTTGGCCTTGTAAAAATGTTTCAGTAACTTCTGGCCCTTTGACAGTGCATTAAGATCCCTCCAGTTTTTCCTGAAAGTTAGGTTGCATGAATTTTACATTTGCAGTCCATGACAGTCAGTGCATAAAATGTAACTTCACATGTGAATTTTTTTTCCAGGTTTAACAGTATACAGTCTATATACGAAAACTCCTTTGCAGGACTTACAAAATTGGAATTGCTCATGATACATGGAAATGACATTCAGAATATACCTAATGGTGCTTTGAAAGATCTCGTGTCTCTACAGGTAATGCTCAGGTCTTCCTAAATTTCATAAATTCTAACTTCCGTGAACAACAGAAGACAAAAATAAGGATTTTTTGAAGTGCCTTTCTTAGGATTAAGATACTCAAATACACTGGAGATCTCTTAACTATGCCTATATCATACTTGATAATCTCCTCCTTTGTCCAGTATATCTTTTTTCAGTGGTGCAAAGGATATTTGAATGTGGGAGGAAAGTTACTGCTTGCTTACTCATCTGTTTGGATTTAGATCAAAACCCAAAATTAATCTCTTTTATTCTTTTATTTTCTTTTCAGGTTTTCAAAATTAGTTACAATAAATTGAAAGTCATAACTGGCCAGACTCTTCAAGGACTTTCAAGCTTAATGAGACTGCACATGGACCACAACAGAATTGAGTTTATTCATCCAAATGCTTTTAATGGATTAACTTCTCTGAGACTGGTCCACTTAGAAGGAAATTTGCTCCAGCAGCTTCACCCCAACACCTTTTCAACATTTATGGTCCTCGATTATTTCAAACTTTCAACAGTAAGACACCTCTACCTATCTGAAAATTCTCTTAGGACCTTGCCTGCAGGGATGTTTCAAGTCATGCCACTGCTGGAAAATCTCTACCTTCATGGCAATCCATGGGCCTGTGATTGTAGTTTAAAGGGGCTCCTTGAATGGAGTGAGGTTTCTGGAGGTAAGAGCAAAAATACCAATGCTTCTCCAACTCATAATGTCAGATTTTTATTTTCCCAGTTCTGTGTAAGGATGGTTTTGTTATTTCCTGAGTATTATTACTTGCATAATGTCTATGTGCACTGTTATGTTCTGTTACAATTCCATAAATGCGTTTATTTTAAAAACAGTGTAAAGAGGAAACAGTTGTGTCACTAGCTAAAAATCTGTATTCAACAACAAGTCTGTTACATTCAAGACAGAAAAAGTCATCTTGAAGTTTATAATTGGAAGGAGGAGATAGATTATAACCTGTTAGTGTGTTCCTTTGCACAGCGGTACACCTTTGACAAAGGACTGGCAATTGTCCTCAACCAACAAAGCCAGTAACTATGTGCTCTCATGGGAAGTGGGAACATCGGATTTGAACTTGTTTGGCTAAGGAAAAAATGGAAATCAGATTTCCAGATTCCTGGATGAGTCCTTTAACTTTGATGCTATTAATGTTAAGGCTGTTACATAATATGCATCCTTCATGTCTATCTGTGTTTCTTCATTGACCACAACTTCCTTCTGTGATGGAGCAAATCTGTTTTAAGTATTTTTGGAGAACACCTGCAACTCTGCAGTTTTTTTCCTAGAATAACTGGTCTATCTTCATTCAGGATTGATGTGCCATAAGTATCACATTGCTTAGGCTGCAAAAAAAAAAGCCCAAACCACGAAACAGTTTTATAATGCCTCTGTATCAGGAGTATGCTAAATGAGGGAGATTTTCAATCTGGGTATTGTAGTTCGCCAGTGCCCCATCACAGGTAGCTAAGTGCTCACTACAGTAAGCCAGAGGGACTGGTGTTACACTAGAGCTACCACTAAAATGTTAAAAGGGAATTGTCATATAATTGCAACTGAAGATGTCTCAAATGAGTGATGAGGCCACAAGGTTTATGTAATGATTTGGAGCGTGTATGGTGGATCTCGTCGTCTTAGAGTATGTAATTCATCGCAGTTTTGCACTTCGCTATAGGACAATACTTTTAAGAGTGTGTGATAGTTGAATGTGTCATCTAAGTGCTCCTGACTAAACTGACACATGAGGGATCTGATATTATATTTTGCTAACTTAAATTTTAGCATTCTTATATACTGTCCTTGATTCAAATGAGTATGCGTATTAAGTGTACTTAAGTTGCACTGGAACTTTCTTCCCTTGTGCAGTATTGGCTTGTTAGCATTTTTATTCGATTAGATTCCCTTTTTACAATACAACAGTAGTGGTTACTGGAAAGGCAAAAGGATTTATCCATGACATTTTGACATTTTCATGTATGACAGATTTTGTATCTTTATATAACTATAACATTAACCTCTTTGGGAGTTCTGTCCGGATAGAGTTATTAAAGTTCTTCTAGGCCAGTAGTGGCCACTGCCAAGTTGACCGTGGGCCAGTTCTGTCAATGAAGCGGGGTTTCCTCATCTTTGAAACATTGTATTTGAATCTGCAAGTGATAGACTGATTCAAATAAATATTCCATTAGTAAGAACTTCTCAAGGAAATTGATTTGTCAGACTGGCAAAGCATATACTTTTCAGTTTAAAAATGGTATGAAATTTTTCGATTCTTTTCTCCTTCTCCTAGCATTTTGCCTTATAACCCACCCATGTACTGTTCATTCATTCAAAGATCCCTCTTTCCTTAGGAGTGATCAGCATGACACTTATTCCTAGAATAACTGGAATACAGTTTATTTACAACACGGTTCCCAACTAGATACATAAGGCAACACTTGACATTCTAGACCATGGAACAATTGCATTTTGCAGACGAGTCTTTCTGACATCGGTAGAAGAGAGGAGTCAAGACTATCATTTACTCTTTCAGGGCTCCTTCTCTGTTTTAGTTTTTATTTTATCATTACAGAGCTTACATTTGTTTCAGAGGTCGGGGAAGAAGTGGCACTTTCTTTCCTTTTTACCACTGACGAATAGCTTGTAAGTGCAGGAACTAGTCAGCAGATTTTACTAGCAACAGTAGACAGGTTTGTGTATTGCCAGTACTGTTTTTAACAAATAGAGAAATATAAAAATCTTCCTGGATTATTTAATGAGGAAGTCCGGCATTTCCCAGGTAAATGCTGCATTTTTGAAAGCTGAGAGGACCCGGTTCTCTTCACATTAGATAGCCTACCCATTTTGTGGGTAGGCTATCACGGTATAGATGCAGACTGTTTGACACAGCATGGATTTTTACTGACTTACAAAATGTAACTCTGAGCTCTTCAATTTCTAAGCATTTTATTCAGAGGCAGTGAATCTAATTTTCAGAAGGATGGAGTATTAAATCCTCTCATTAAAGTCACAGGAAATTGTGGTCAGTTTGAGAATCGGGTGCCAATTCAACTGTGAAAACAAAGAGGTGCCTTTTTAAAAGCCTTGCCTTGTGTCATATGCCATAATGCGTTCCTCATGTGGTCCATTTTGGACTTCCGAGAGTTCCCTGACTCTAGAACCTATTTTTTTGTTTGTTTTATTTTTCTTGCAGGTGTTTTAAAATGCAAAAAGGACAAAGCCTATGAAGGGGGACAGCTCTGTCCTAAGTGCAACAGCCCGAAACAGCTGCAAAAAGAAGATATTCAAAACTTGAAAGATATTTCCTGTAGGAAACCTGTCATTCAGTCCTCAGTGAGGCAGAATAGCAGTACTCAAGATGACGAAGATGCTGACAGCTATGAACTCCCTCTGGAAGACCTTCAATCCTCTCCATGGAACATTACGTTAAATATGACTGATGAACATGGGAATGTAGTCCACCTGAACTGTGAAATCAAAAAGCCAACCGGCTCTACCAAAATTCAGTGGAATCAAACCCAGCCTCAGGAGATTGATATAAATGCTACAATTTCACTGGATTTTGAGTGTCCAATGAATCGAGAAAACTATGAAAAACTATGGAAGCTTATAGCTTATTACAGTGAAGTACCTGTCAAATTAGAGAGGGAAATTATGCTCAGCAAAGAGTCTAAAATAAGCTATCGGTACAGGCAAGGCTCAGATTATGATGCTCTTTACTACACAGGTGTAAAAGCTCAAATACTGGCTGAGCCTTCCTGGGTGATGCAACCTCTTATAAATATCCAATTAAACAGGCGCCAGAGTACAGGGAAAAAAGTGGTGCTGTCTTTTTTTACTGCGTTTTCTCAGACAATTCATACCAAAGACACTGGGCAGCAAAGGAGCTGGGTAATGATAGAACAAAACCAGAGCACAAAGACAACACAGAGTGTGGTCGAAGGGTCAGAGTGTCAGCTGAGCTGCAATGTGAAAGCCTCTGAGAGCCCCTCCATTCAGTGGCTCTTTCCAGATGGGGCTAAACTGCAGGCACCACTTAATCAGAAAGACAGTAGGTTTTCCATCCTCAGTAGCGGCCAGCTCATAATCAAATCAGTGAGTTACACAGATGGTGGTTTGTACCACTGCGTCGCCCGAGTGAGAGATGATGTGGATATAATGGCTTACAGACTTGTGGTGCAGTCTCCAGCTATTCAGGTAGCTGATTCAGATGTAGTGAGAGTTGAAAAAAATGTTGGAGATCCAATAGTTTTGCCATGCAATGCACTTGCCATTCCAGAGCCACAGTTGAGTTGGATTCTTCCCAACGGCCAGGTACTTAACGATTTATCAAACTCTTCAAAAGGATATATGTTGGACAATGGTACTTTGCTTATTCCAAAAAGCCACGTCGGTGACAGTGGCCATTACAGATGTGTGGCTGTCAATCAGCAGGGATCAGACCAGTTTGTTGTAAGGGTCACAGTAAATAAAATGGTGTCTGACAGGTCATTTAAAAGGATAAAACTAAAAAAGCGCCCAGGCTCAAAAGGCTTGTCAAAAACAAGAGGGCGAGTCTTAGACGATGGAGAGGGATCGGGGGCAGGAGGGGTGGAGGAGTTCCCACGGAGAAAGAACCACCTGAAAGACTGGGAAATATCCTTTAAACAAAAAAATGACCAGGCACCAGAGGCTCAAATTAAAAAGGGGAAGAAAGGCAGAAGAAAAATGAAAATCTGGAAAAATACTGATAGAACCCAAGACAGCAATGTTGCAGAAGGCCGGAGAGTGTTTGAATCTCGAAGAAGAATTAATGTGGCAAGCAAGCAGATTAATCCACAGCACTGGGCTGACATCTTGGCAAAGGTCCGTGGGAAGAATATTCCTCGAACAACGACAGCTACAGCCATTTCTTCAACAACTGCACTGCCGTCAGTCATGCTGAAGACTACCCCAGTCCCTCATCCAGTAGCCAGCCCTCCACCTTCAGAGACAGCAGCTGATGTGTTAGATTCCTCTACTGATGCATCACCTGGGGATAAAGATGAGCCATTATCAGCCACTGTTTCCCACAAGACTAAAGCATTTTCAGTCCAGTCCATATTAACAAGTTCAGAAAGTGAACCATTCTCTGACCACAGGGCTTTAGAAACACCTGCAAGTATGTACCCTGTAGCAATCACTGTATCGGGTCCATATTTGACTTCTGTCTCTGCAACTGTGCAACCCCAAGGCCAGCAGGACATCAGTACTGATGATTCAGTTGCGGTCAAAGAAAATATCCATGCTGTCACTGAAGCACCTCTAACCAGACAAATTGTAACAAACTTTCTTAATATTCAGAGCACTTCAACCGCAGTGGAAAATGCAGATAGAACATTATCTTCTACATCAGAGGAAATTTCTGCTTTTGCTGAGCTACCACTTGATGCTACTGTCCTAGCTGAATCTCAGACTGTGGATCTTCATAGCATCTTGGAGACAAGTGTGAACGTAAATGAAACGGACCCAGTGATTGTTGACACCATAATTTTAACACCTTCTCAGTTGGATGAGATCATCCCAACAGAACCTGTAGGCACTACTACCATTTCTTCATCCAATTCTCCATTCGTTACAAAAAAGAGCAATGACTTTGTGACACATCAGCACAAAGAGATATCCACAGGTCAGACAAAAATGGCAGACTTAGGTCTTCTAGCTGTCACACACGTCAGAGTTCAGAGCAAGGAAGTACCCGAGACCCACGGGAATACAGTGACTCAAGAAAGCATGTTCAACAGTTTTACAGAGAGTTTTCAGGGAGGAGAACAGAGAAACCTGGCTACTCCAAAACCAGATGCCATGTTGATTTTTCATAGTACTAATGCTCTTCATAAAACAGCGGAGGGGGTAAAAACTGCTTCTTCCATCAGTAGATTAACCACTGTGGCCACAACAACAACTCCCTATAGAAAGACCATACCTTCACTTGTTACTCAGCATGCTAGAAAAAGGCCTTATGGGAGAAGGCGATTGAGACCAAACAGAATCCGGCAAAGACCAAAGCCTTTCCCCGCTGTTGTTTTAACCACGGAGGCAATGCCTATCATTCCAAGGACACCTGAAGTCAAAGCTGTGACCAAAACTTCTGCAATTCTTCAAAGTCCTGATATTAAAAACAATGAAGAAATACAGGCTAAGGAAGATGAACGTGTGGAACTCACTCCTTCATTAGTTACTGATCTGGTTGTCTCAGAGAAAATTACCAAAATCAGAGAGGTAGTAACAACTTCCTTTTTTAGACCTACTGCTTCTCCACCTGAAGCAAATCACATGATGCTGCCTACTGCTCCTGAAACCTTGGTGCTTCCAGTGACTGCACCTATCACAACTTTATCATCACATGTTGCACATGACACAGTTCCCACGAAAGAGTCAAGTGCACCTCTGAAAGTGGAGCAAAGTGAAGTCCCAACATACCACTCATTAGACAATATAGCTGAGGAGAAGGGCATTAAAGCAGATTCTAAAACTATGGGTACTAAGGTGGAACAATCAAGCACAACAGCTTCTCCTGAGAATATGAACAACTTGATACCATCTACAAAACCAGAATCTCAAGAAGAGACCACCCTGTTTGACTCTGTTGTGGTTAAGGAAGCAACTGCTGGAACATTCCAGCTGTTATATCCCACTGTGACTGACTTAAGTATTCCTGTTGGCACAGAGGAAGTTTTCAAGGACATCTCAGTTTCAATGGAGCCATGGAAGCCAACAGTATCTTTAGAAACACCAGCAATAACTGAGCCAACTCAGCAACATGAGGTGATTACTTTTTCCTCCTCCTTCCATACGACAGAAACTCAGAGTTTTCCACTTGGGGAAACAAAGGAATCTGTTGCTTCTCAGCCTGGGACACAGTCATCTTCCTTGGATAAAAAGGAAGCTATGTCACGTGTATTTCATAATGATCCCACTTTGCAGACAACTGAAAAGCCTCCGACTACATCCACTGCCTTTATTCCATTTATAAAACTTGTCACTCTTCCGCCTTCCACTTCAAGCACTTCACAACCTTCTCTTCAATATACCACTAATGAAAGTAATTCCTTCAATCAAGAAAGGTTCCCAGAAGCAAAACAATTTGAAGCAGATGGTGACAAAATGGTGGAGAGCTCAAGACAGAATGTACATCCTACTCCTTCCTCTAGCCAAAACAGGATTCGAATACAGTCGAAAGAGGAGCAATTCAAAGAGTTGTATAGTAGCAAGTCAAACAACAGTTTATTGGTATATCCGAAACTTCCACATCCACCTGCTGGCATGATACCAAGCCTAAACCAAAGACTGCCTGTTGTGCCTCCAAGGCACGTTCCAGTAAGGGGCACAGTGAGGTCTCCATATATTGTAACACAAGGTTCATTTCGCTATTTTGTGACACATCAGCCTCTTCACTACACAAACAAACCAGAGATAACAGCATATGCTGCACATACAATGCAAGACAAAAAATCTTTTGCCTCTCAGAGAGAAACAACTACCCCAACACAAGCCTCTCCATTTTACAAAACAAATCCATTCACTGCAAACAAGTTTGGTAATCAGGGTCAGAACAGATACAGTATTAATTCAAGATTTTCTGGAAATAACCATGTTCCAGATAACAGGGGCACATCAGGGAGACTACCAAGTCCAGGGATCCCCTATTACCCCAGTTCCAGAATGCCTTTCCTTTTCAACAGAACAAGGATATTCCCTCACTTAGGTATTCATCCTAAACCGGTGGTCCCCAGTCAACTCGTCCCAAAAGACACAAATGAGAAGAAGGTTGCCCAGGCCTCCCCTACTAGGATTACAGTGCAGAAAGCTACAGGTGTTCCAGTGCCTCCAATGCCGTATGCCACAACCACCACATCACCGCCACCAATTTTGAAGATTACCCCTCCAGCCTTTCTCTCTCAGCACACAAAACCACAGATATCCACTACAGTTTTTCCTTTTAAAAATGTCCATCATGGTCATCAAAAAGTTCCATCTATGCCTTATGTGGGAGGCATTATGCCACACAATTTGAGTGTAATTCAGTCTTCCACTAATTTCAGGATACATGGAGAAAGGCCTAAAATTATCTCAAAAGGCTCTCAGAGCATATCCATCCTTGCTGAAACAGATGCTTTCATACCTTGTGATGCAGTAGGCGAACCCAAGCCTTTTATTACTTGGACAAAAGTCTCTACAGGTAAGACAGAGAAAAATGTTCTTCCACACAGTTTTTTAAGGGTACAAATAGTTGGACTGTTGCATAGAAATGCAACATGATTGCACAAATAGTCCAAAGCACTGAAGAATAATTTCTGTCTCTTTTAATCATTATAGATATAATGTGACTAATATCGCAACTAATTATTACAGGTGACAATAACTTCGCAGTATTTCTTGTGATAAAAGAAAAACTTTGACATATAATGAGTTTATTTTTTAAAGATGGAATAGAATTAACAATTAGAGTTTATGATGGCAATACTAGTGACTATGAGTTTGTTAACATTTCTGCCTTAAGTGTTGATCTCTGTGTCATCTCCATAAGCAAATGGAAAAGAGAAAACTTTTAAAGATTTAAGAGGAGTCCTAAAGCGTGAAGCCTTTAAAAGTTCCCACAAGGTACATGCTTGCAATGTACGTTAGTTCTGCAATAGAAACAAGGATAATTTGAACTATGGACAGTGTTACAAGATGCCATGTGATCTATCTGAAGTTGTAGTTGGTATTAGAATAAGTCTAAAATCTTTCATAAAACTTTGTCAGTGCAACAATGTATGTCTTAAACCCTTTGACGTTCCATTCCTTTCTTTCCTTTCACCTTTCCAGGAGCTATAATGACAGCCAACACCAGGTTACAAAGATTTGAAGTCTGGAAAAATGGTACCCTCCTTATCCGAAATGTTCAACTGCAGGATCGGGGACAGTATTTGTGCACAGCTCAGAACCTGCATGGCATAGATAAAATGATCATTGTGCTCTCAGTTGTAGCCTACCAGCCAAAAATTTTACTTTCCCGCTATCGAGATGTCACTGTCTATTTTGGAGACACCATAGCAATGGAATGTCAGGCGAGTGGGATTCCAAGCCCACACATTTCATGGATTTTCCCAGATAGGAAGATTTTGCAAACAGTCACCACCACAGAAAGCAGGATAATGCTCCACGAAAATCGAACCTTGTCTATCAAGCAGGCAAGTTTTTCAGACCGAGGAGTTTACAAATGCATAGCAAGCAATGCAGCAGGAGCTGACAGCATTGCAGTGAGGCTGCACATTGCAGCCTTACCCCCCATCATCCAGCAGGATAAGCAAGAGAACATTTCCTTGCCCCTTGGTAGCAGTATTAACATCCACTGCACTGCCAAAGCAGCACCTTCTCCCAGCATTCGCTGGGTGGTCTTTGACGGCATGCAAATCCGGCCTTCTCAGTTTGTCAATGGGAATCTGTTTGTTTTTCCCAATGGAACTCTTTATATTCGCAACGTCTCCCCCAGGGACAGTGGGACCTACGAGTGCATTGCTGCTAACATGGTGGGAGCTGCCAGGAGAACAATACAACTCCAGGTGAAGAAGCACGCATCTAATGCTAAGATCACTGGGAGCTCTCCTCAAAGGACAGATGTAACATACGGCAGCATCCTGCATTTGGACTGTAGTGCTTCTGGTGACCCCTGGCCTCGGATATTATGGAGGTTGCCTTCCAAAAGGATGATTGATT
>NW_010403993.1:22124-22730 GCF_000710305.1 Buceros rhinoceros silvestris | reverse complement strand
TCCCTACACAGGTAAATTACTATTTGAGGTGTCACAGTTAAATTACAGTTTAGGTAAACTTAGACAAAAGACCGTTCATATCTGTACAAGTTTCATTCCTGACTTCAGTGAGTTTTGAGTTTGGCCCCCAATCTTCAAGGAAGAATTATAAATTATATCAAAAGATAGCCAAGTCATAACTTATCATAACTTTCTTGAAAGCAACAGTACTTTTGAAAAGTTGGCTTCAAGTGTTTAGGATAAGCTGCCGCTATTTGTCTTTTACAGCCACTGGTAACTGCAGTAAAAGGTCCAATGGCAAAAGTTAAGACACACAGCTTGTGTACTGCTTGTTCCACTTGCTTAGTCTGCGTAGAGTTGCATAGGTGCCTGCTTTTCCCCAGGAGAAATGGGACCACTGAATTTCATTTATCTGTTATACAAATCATTATACCGAGTAAATACGGCACAAAGAAATCATCAAATACCGAAGTGAGCATGATCATTTTAACAACATTGTATAAATAAATGTTTCTTTACTATAAGGTCTGTGCAAACCCATTTGCATATGAATGCCTAAACCAATACCTTATCCAATGTTCACAATATCAAGTAAAATACCGCTCT
>NW_010403993.1:0-21982 GCF_000710305.1 Buceros rhinoceros silvestris | reverse complement strand
CCGCTCTTCAAATCTATAACTGTCCTAAGACTTTGCTGAAAACAGAGTTTCTGCTCTATAAATTATTTATTACTCACCCTTTGAGCACTATAAACAGATGAGAAGCAAACTGAAATCAAAAGGCACAATTATCAACTTTCTCAATAGCTGAATGTAGTAATTTTTTTTCATATTGACAAAGATGTATATATACGTAGCCTGTACATAGCACAAAAGCCAGAATTCATTTTATGGCTTATAATGATAGCAACGAAATACTGAATTTTTTTCATTTTCCCTCATGGTCTTTATGTGGGCTGTTTTTCAAATACAGGAGATCTTTTGGGGGAGAAAACTGGGACTACTGAGGAAATTAGTTTTGACCAAATTACACCATTTCCATAGTGAAGTGGAAAGGAATGATAACTATTTAGCACATTGAAAAGACTTTTTTCCGTATTTCAAAGCTCAGTAATATTTTGCTTCTTTGTGATTGTTCTAAAGGTTTAAAATACCATCATACCTGATGCCAGGGAAAGTTGCTCATCTTCATTTGTCTTTAGCTGAGGACCTAAGTGCCAAACTCCATAGTAATGGTCCATATGGGTTTGTGAAGAGTATATCATTCAGAGATCGCGTATCCAAATGTTACAGAATACTGTACATGCAGTCAGAAGAGTCAAAAATACCATCATTTGGTATTCAATAGTTGTTTACTGGGCAAAACCGCCATTAGAGTCATTAACGGAACAGAATTGTTTGGTTACAAGTGAGTAGAATTTTTTTTTTTTTACATTTGTTTTTTGATTATGAATATCTTGGATAGTTCAGACTATCTTCTAATGACAGCAATGCTCCTCTCCTTTTTTTTCCAGTGTTGTTGGGTTATTGGTTTGTTTCCCCAGGTTTCACTCAATAATTAATGCCTAAAATGTGATTTTGCAGCTCATGTTCTGTTCTTTTTTCTTTCCTTACAGTAGCTTGGAGACTAGAATCAAAGTATTCAGCAATGGAACTTTGGTTGTCCATTCAGTTACAGATAAAGATGCAGGAGATTATTTGTGTGTGGCCCGCAATAAGATTGGGGATGACTATGTGGTCCTCAAAGTGAATGTGATGATGAAACCGGCAAAAATAGAACATAAGAATGAGAATAACCACAAGGTCAAGTACGGAGGGGACCTGAAAGTTGACTGTGTAGCCACAGGTCTGCCAAATCCTGAGATCTCCTGGGGTCTCCCAGATGGCAGCATGATCAATACCTTCATGCAGTCAGATGACAGTGGCAGCCGGACGAAGCGATACGTGGTCTTCGATAACGGAACCCTGTATTTCAATGATGTTGGACTGAGAGAGGAAGGGGACTACACCTGCTATGCTGAGAATCAGATTGGGAAGGATGAGATGAAAGTGAGAGTCAAAGTCGTGGCCGAGCCTGCAACTATCAGGAACAAAACCTATGTCATTATTAATGTACCCTATGGTGATGTCGTCACAGTACCATGTGAAGCCAAAGGAGAACCCACTCCCAAAGTGACCTGGCTTTCTCCAACCAACAGGCCTATTCCTGCCCTATCTGACAAATACCAAGTATATAGGGATGGCACCCTCCTCATTCAAAAGGCCCAAAGATCTGACAGTGGTAACTATACTTGCGTGGTGAGGAACAGTGCTGGAGAAGATCGGAAAGTAGTGTGGATCCACGTTAATGTTAAACCTCCCAGAATCAATGGTCATCTCAGTGCAATAACATCTGTGAGGGAGACAGCCATCAGGGACAGCCGGAAACTTATTGACTGCAAAGCTGAAGGCATCCCTGCTCCACGGGTCTTATGGGCTTTTCCAGAAGGAGTGATCCTTCCAGCTCCCTACTATGGGAACAGGATCACTGTGCATCGCAATGGTACATTGGACATCAGAGGAGTGAGGCAGACAGACGCGGTGCAGCTGATATGCATTGGACGGAATGAAGGAGGGGAAGCAAGACTGATTGTGCAGCTTGTCATCACAGACCATGTGGAGAAACCCTCCTTCAGAGACCCTGTCAATGAAAGGATCACTGCCATTGCTGGGCACAGCATCAATCTGAACTGCTCAGTGCAGGGAAACCCCAAGCCCAGCACAAGCTGGATCCTTCCCAACGGTACTGAAGTGCTGAGTGGCAGCCGTCTGCACAGGTTTTACCATAAGAGAGACGGGATCTTACACATCAGCAGCCTCTCTGCTGGGGACGCTGGGACTTACCGCTGTACAGCCAGAAACCCAGGAGGTTATGTGGAACGAGTAGTCTTCCTGAAGGTGGGACTCAGGCCGGAAATCAGTAACCAGTACAACAACCTGGTGAGCATCATCAATGGAGAAACTCTGCAGCTCCATTGCATCACCCAGCCAAACCAGCGGGCACAGATCTCTTGGACACTGCCCAGTGGGATGGTTCTGGATGCCCCCCAAGCTGTGGGTCGCTTTTCCCTGCTGGAGAATGGCTCACTGACAGTGCGCGAGGCTTCTGTATTTGACAGGGGCACTTACCTGTGCAAGGTGTCCACAGAGTATGGCACTTCTGTTATGAATGTGCCTGTCATTGTGATAGCCTATCCTCCTCGGATCACCAGTGAGCCAGCACCCGTCATCTATGCCAGGCCTGGAAATTCAGTAAAACTGAACTGCATGGCCATTGGGATTCCTAAAGCAGAAGTAACGTGGGAGCTTCCAGACAAATCACATCTGACAACAGGAGCTCAGTCCCGTCTGTATGGAAATAAATTCCTCCACCCTCAGGGGTCATTAGTCATCCAGCAGTCTACTCAGAGGGATGCGGGCTTCTATAAATGCACTGCTAAAAATATACTAGGCAGTGATTCGAAAACAACATACATACACATATTCTAACACCAAAACAAATGCCTTTGGCTGGATACTAGTGTTCAAGTCACTGCCAAGCAAGTGCAGCAGGGAAAGTACTGCTTGCAACAAAGCCAAGGAGGCTGAGGGCAGGAAGAAAAAAAAAAAAAAAGAATTAATCCTATTTTCATGGAAAGTGCATTGCTTTTGTATTCAGTATGGTAGTAAGTTCCCGCAATAAAAGGAGGTAGTAGGCGTACTGAAACTGAGGAGACTAACGTGTTGGAAAAGGTCTTTAAATAATTGTTAAGAAAGTGTAGTGTGGTTTTTTCATGCTATCCAATAGCATCTGAGACCTAAAGTACTCTATTCTTGTCAATAGTCCAAAGCTATTCCTTGTTCTAACAAGCACCTTAAAAGTACCAAAGAAGTATTAACTGTTAATTAAATGAGCTGCAGTGATAGAAGTGCTTTAGTAAAACATAGTTTTCTTTATACCCTGCAGCGCTTTTACATAATCTAGCCTTGTAGAATATGATTACTAACCTTTGTGTTCGTTCTTCTATCAGCTCTTCAAAATCAAAGACTAACTTAGCAAATAAGAGTCATCTATTTTAATAAAAATACATTTAGTTACCTTAACATATGAACAAACCTTTTCCAGCTACTAGGGATGCTACAGTCAAATCATTCATTATATATTTTATATATATTTTTAAATCAGACTATGAGACTAGAAAGAGTAACAATGAATGTGGTCTCATTTTATAAATTATTGGTCTTTACAAGACTCTGATACATTACAGTGTTTTATAATATTAAGGTCAATATACTGTACATTTTATAATAAAAAATATTTTAAAAAAAGTATTCATTGCATTTTTCGTTTTGTTTTGAGAAAATAGGGAAGTCCAGACAGTGAGAGTGTGAAGTTAAATCAAAAAACAGAAGTCATGTAGTATTATACGTACTCTTTATCTTTCTGATAAATCTGACATGATTTCCTACTAAAATCTTAACACCTCTGTCTGTGTATTTCAGGTTATTCAGTACTTTATCTACAATCAAGGATGGTTTGTTGGATAATGTACATGATTCTAATAAGATTAATCAATTATGCTATAGAAATAACTACTCCAAGATGCTGAATAAGCCCATGTTTCAGCAAATGACTACAACCAGAATTTTGTAAATGTTAACTTGCCTTTAAATTACGTGGATTCTCTGAGATGTTCCAAATCCTTGAAGTTCTGATTGTTCATAAAACTTATGATCATGTTTTGCAATATTATGAGACTAAAAGCTTATTTTTATTTTATCTATTGATTGAAACGTGGCAGAAAGTAATGTAAAGTGTTAGTCTAGTATTTACATTCTGTAAAAACTGTGGACAAAGATTTCATGACCCCACAAATTTATCCAGTTCAGGAAAAAGTGTAAGCTGTTGCAAAATGTGTATTTTGCAACATTATCATCATGGTAAACAGAACTGGGCTGCCAGTGCAGGCTAAAAAGTTGTGGTTTGTACGTAAGCATTTAATAAAGTTGCAGTTATGTTCCTGGCCTGATTAAACAGCGCTTAGTTATGCTTTAGTTTCTCTTCTTTTATGATTTAAAATCTTTGCCCCAAATCAGCAAATCAGTGCTCACTGTGAAGCATATTCCTAAATATCTGGCAGGGATGTAGCTCCTTGTGAGAGTAGTTAATGAAGAAAGGAACAAGTATTCGGGATTGTCAACTGGATTGCTCGTGTGGCCGTTTCTAATCTGGCTATTTTCCTTGAACATGTCACAGATCAGATATGTCTTTAGTTCCCTTACTTAATCTTACATTTTTTTATTTTATAGTAGCTCTTGGAAAATGATAATACAATTGTTATTAATAGCACTTCTTTTAAAAGAGTCGGGATTTTATCATTTGGAGTAGGAGTCAAGCACTTTTATTCGTCTGTCCAGTCTTCAGTTAACACTTAAGTGAATTTAGATATTCTTGGATGCTGAATGACTTCTATATATTTCCATTTAAGTAGAATATTTCATTTTTATGTGAAGGGAAGAAAATAGAGTCCAAAATCAAACATTTGATCTGTTGGGATCAAACAAAGCATCTGTTAATATTTTATTCTTCAATCCAGAATTGCCAGTGGAAGTTTTGGAGGCGCAAGAAATGAAAGATTTGGCTCAAGACCTTTTCTTAGTTCAAGTCAAGACTTGCATGCCTGCAAATTTCCCTCAAAATTGCACTTAACATTTTTTTATGTATTATCATTTCTCTGAAGTTTGCCTTTACCCCTTTTATGAAAACACACCGGCAATAAGAGGCCTGTAATATATAATTTTCTTCTAAAAATAAATATAAATATGGCTTATTTATACACTTTTTGCACTCATGCAGTGTTTGGCTGTACGTCCTGTCCGTCATTTCTTTCTCTGCTGAGATACCAGATGTCCAGGATATCCATCTTGAGTTCCTTTTGTAGTAGTAAAGAAGTTCATGGGGGCAACCGAGTCTGTTCCAGGACTTCTATTCTTAGTCCTGAATCTACATGTCACTCTGAATCGTGTGCTGAATCATCCATCAAAAAAGGCAGTTAAAGGACACTGAATTTAAATCATAATTTCTTCCTTTATTTCCATGAAAGTTTTGTTAAATAAATCAATGACAAATTCACATTACTTCAAGGGCACAACACTTCATTAATTTTTCTTTTTTCAGAAGTTGTCATTCATGTTTCAGACCAAGCAGAAGCCATGCATTCAAAGACAATGGAGCTTGTTCCTTTTCTCATTTTGAGAAGGGAAATGAAGTATTTGCTCTTAGTTTGAGAAAGTTTCACAATTTTTCTTTGATCAGTCGAAGCAGGTTTTGGATAGTTCCATGGAAAGGAGAACCTGCCATTCCTTGCTCTTAGCTTTGAAAGTGGAGAAAAAAATATATTTGTTTGATGCCTTTTTTGGAGAAGCAGAGTAATGAGACGTTTCATTATAACTGTCTAGACTGCAAATGACTGGAGTTGTATATACATTTTTTGCTTTGGACTTCACAAAAAGAGATTCGCTGTGACCATATCCCTAACTCAGCTGACAACTAATAACAAAAGTGGAGGTAGGAATATAGGCGAGGAAATCAAAACACAGGGAATTAACAAGGTATCACATTATCAAGATCTGACAAAAGTCCTAAAGCACTAGTCAGTTCACTTATAAGACTGAAAAAATGGTAAAGTTGTAATTGTGGAAACATAAAATAGTCGAGCTCTGACATCAAGAGAAGTACTTTTTTTAATTCATTAATAAACCATCGATCTAAGAGCGTCTGTAGAATAACACAGTGATAAGAAGCAGCTGCTCTGGAAGTTTCCACAAGAAATCGTCTAATAGCAAACTAGTCACCTTTTCACAGAAGTCATTAGTTCAGAGTATGGGAAGAGAGAGATGGTGTGGTATGTCTTATTTAGCATGGGAAGTTCTCCCGTCCAAACTAAAGAAATGTGGTTTATCTATTGAAAAGTGTGAGAACAGATCTTTTCAAAACATTTGAAGAGAAGCCATGAGTAGTGGGTTGTCAGTTAGGAGGATATGTCAACTGAATCAAGTTCAGGACCCATACCTTTCCACATTTTCATTAATGGCCATCAGGTATAGAAAAGACACTTCAAAAATATGTGAATAATATGAAACTGGAAGAGATTAAAGGACACAGGATGGACCTGCAATTCAGAGTGGTCTTTCTAGATCGGTGAAATCATTGGAAATTTAAAAAAAAATAGTAAATACAAAGGCGAGAATTATATTCAAAAGAAGAAATTGACGATACATACAGCAAATAATTAGTGAAGAAGGAGTAGGAGTTGTACAAGGTAACAACATGATGCCATTTCAAGCAAAACATTGTCGCTTTGATACCTATTCATGAGGGCTGTGTGAAGCAACATAATGGAGATAATTACTCTCTTTACAGCCAGACCCAAATACAGAGAAATTGGAAAGAATCCAAGAAAGTGTTTTGGAAAAGATAAGATAGAAGAGTAAGTTTATATAAGATGAGTTTGTTCTGCCTGAGAAAAAGGAGTCAAATATTAAATACAACAGTTAATCAAATGTGTGGGAAGTCCTTATACAGAGAGCGATCTGTGGTTTTTCAGGTTCAGCGAGGTTAGTATGAGAAATAACAGTGTTAACTTATTTCAGGCAAGCTCCCAGCTTGTAACTGTAAGAACAGTTAAACAAAGTATTATCTTTCTTGAGAACATTTTGAAATTCCCATCTTTGGAGACACTTAAAAACAGTTTAGTCGCAGGTAGTCAAGATCCTTGTCCAAAAAACTTCTACATTGCTATCTTTCCAAGATTTTCCTACGACTATGGTAGATACTAATTCTGTACACTGGTAAAAGAAATACTGTTTGCTAATTGCAGTCTATGCTTGTGATTTTTATCTATGTAATCTTCATGATATTCTTAACTGTTTAGTATGAGACAGATACGGGCATGTGAAAAATACGTCCACTGTGACCACATCTTTATGGTGGAAATCTCCTGGAAAGATTTTTTTTCTAGAAAGAATTCTTGTGGCTGTCTCACAGGACCTCTTTATCATTCAAAAAGTTCAGTTTGAAAAGACATCTCACACCAGACCATTCACGAGTTGCACAGAGCATAAAAAGATAACTACAAGGACTTTAGGTATTAATTTTACCCAACTTGGGTTTTCTTTATCCATGTTTTCAAATAAGCATTCACCATATTTCAATGTAGCCAGCTAACATGAAAATATCCTAAAAAGCTGTACAAGCATAGGCATAGCTTGTACTCTCATTCCCTCTCTTTTAATGTTTACAACTTAACCATAGTGTATGTTGAATGATGAAATGCTATGTAAGCCCTCACAGAGAACAATTAACTCTCCATTAATCATCTCTCAAACATGTCTCCTGAAAAAGATAAACAGTAAGACAGAAACCATTGCGCACAGTGAGGCGAGACGTGAAGTAGATCATGGAGGATTATCGTCTTGTGATAGGAATAGTGGCTTCTTAGAGCTGTTGCTGTTTCTTGATGTATAAATTTGAAGATTGGCTTATGTGTCCTAAAGACTTGGGTAATTTTTGCAGCTATTCCTGTTGGCTTAATAAAAGGTATTGTTTTTCCCTGCAAACCCGTTCTTCCTGCTTCACTTCAGTTACACCAGGCCGAAGAGCTAGTTAGCACAAACATTACTAACTTCAGTAAACATCTTTGCAAGAATCTCCCTTGCTTGCCTGAGCCTGGCTGAAAAGCCACCCAAAATATTCACCCATTCTGTGAGCATCCACAAGTCTTTCTTTGGAAGGAAGTTGAGTTTCATAGTTGACATAATAGGGAGAGGAAGACAATGCAATCGATAGAGAGACGGTGTTTCAGAAATTGAAGACATTCCTATTTTTCAATAAAGTCTTATGCACATATAAAGTTCTGACCCTCTACTTACTCTTTCTTTTGAATTAAGTAAACTTTTCTTTGCCTGGGAGGTGGGCCTCTCATGTTTCTTTCCTTCCTTTAGGCAAGACCCACTGTTACTCTTCATATGGTGAGAGTGATGCATCTGACACCTGCGGTAATGCAACAGGGAAGATTCTATGACATTGAGCTGCAGCTGTGTACCACCTACAAAGCACTTCTTTGAATATGGGGCCAGCATAAAGGGAAATGCATATTGGCAGCAGTACCTCACTATGGCTTCTTCCCTACTCCATGACCCTGTTCATCAAGCACAGCTGGCCATAATATCAAAGAATTCACAGACTGGCCACGTCTGATGTGCCAGATCACTGAGTGGGAAAAGAGGCATAAATGTGTGATGTGTCCCAGCTGCTGGGGAGTGGAGATGGCAGCCAGCAGCATGAGTCTCGACAGGTGTGGTGGTGGAATGGCATGAGAGGGATAGTCAGATTATAAAATCAAAAGAGTAAGCGGTGCTATCACACCTAATCACCTCCTGTGATGCTCAAAGCACACCTGATATCACATGCATGTTCCATAAGCCCTGAATTAACAACACATGCATAGACTTCGTGGTTACCTTTATTCCCAGTGTTAGTTAAAATTCATTAAGGCTCTGGCTTAAAACTAGATATTTTTTTTCCTATGTCTACCACAGATGGCCAATGGACTATGCCACTGTACCGAACCTACTAAGAACCACTCTGTGCTTTTATGGACTTTTCTGGAATATTGTAATGACAGATCAAATGAGCAACATTTTCATAAACCCCTATTTGCTAACCTGGGAAAAGAGGACTGGTAATCAGGGATGACAAAGGCATGCAACTCCTGTGGAGCTAGCAAGCAAAACATCCCACTGAAATCAACAGGAAAGTACTTGGACTCCAAATTGTTTATGAAAAGAAATTCGTAACAGTTTTTTAACTGAATTTTTTTTTTTTTTTTGATGAAGTGGTCCCGGGAACTGTTAAGAAAATTGACAATCATCTGAGTATTTTGAAAGCAAAGGAAAAATACAGCAATTGGGACATGACTATTTGCTACAAGGGTACTTTATTCACAAAATGGAGGTTAACATTTAATTTTATTCTTTTAAAAAGCTAACACTTTGTTGGACTTTCTTAACACTGTACAGGACATGTACTAGCTTGTTCTGTTGATTTAAAACATACTACTAGTATCTTGCTTAAAAACTGAACAGAAGTCTTACTAGGCAGTCATAGTGACAGTGTTACTGTGCCATTATTATAGCATCCATTGAAGGTGTGTGTACATAAATAAATGTACATAGTTATTTAGTAACTATACCAGGCATTGTAGTACATTCTTGTAACAAGTATCGTAGCCTACAACATTGATATAATTAAAATTAAAATGTATTTCTAGTCATTCTTCAGGTCTCACATCTGTAACATAATATGAGATGTGCGTATGGTCAAGAAGATCATTCACAATGCAGTCAGACAAGGTGGGGGGAGCTGATCTGTGTGCATTGCTGCCACAAAAACCCCTCACGCTCTACTTTCCAGCAGTAAATGTCCTCTAGATCCCTTACATCATCTCTTTTGTTAATGTGGGCTCTCTCTCAGCCGGTTCAACTCATTAATTTGCTAAAAAACTAAATGGGAGAGGGGGAGGGCATGGGGAGCATGGAGTGTGTAATTTTCTGCCTGGTTAGTGACCTGAACTGGCTCATCCAGGTATGTAGTAAAGGCCCACAAGTGAGAAAGCGGATGCACAGTGATCTGGAATGAAGCAGGGGAAAGCAGGAGCACCTCTTCCAAAAGCAGTAAATTGTTAAGCTTGCCCTGACATTGCATCTGACTTTGCCCTGTGAGTAACTGGGAAAAAAACCTCTTAGAATGTTATGTTTGTATCATATCTCAACTCTTCAATATACTTGCTTTTGTGTAGTCCCACGAATGCTGCCCTGAAGCATAAATGTACATTTATAACTGTGTGTAGTGATGCTGACCAGAAGACCATCACAGATGGAGTAGTCAGTGAACCATATCAACAGCTAACCTGAGTGGGTACAGGCCCATGCAGCACTGTGCAGCGCATACATTGTGGCCTTCAGACCTGTTGTGTGCTGCTCACATCCCTCAGCTGAAGGATAATCTTGGCCAGTAACTATAACAGAGGAGCCTGCAGGCAGCTCCCACTCAGTACAGGTGACTACACCACCCATGTGGCCTTGCCTTTACCTAGCGGTGCAGCAAGTTCACATGTGTATTATCTTCTTCAGTGATTGTTCCCCTGTATTTAGCACTGGTGAGACCGCACCTTGAATACTGCATCCAGTTTTGGGCCCCTCATTTCAGGAAGGATGTTGAGGTGCTGGAGCGGGTTCAGAGAAGGGCAACAAAGCTGGTTAAGGGTCTGGAGAACTTGTCCTATGAGGAGCGGCTGAAGGAGCTGGGACTGTTCAGTCTGGAGAAGAGGAGGCTCAGGGGGGACCTTATTGCTCTCTACAATTATCTGAAGGGAAGCTGTAGGGAGGTGGGGGTCAATCTCTTCTCCCATATTGAGAATGACAGGACGAGGGGGAATGGCCTCAAGTTGCACCAGGGGAGGTTTAGGTTGGATATTAGGAAAAATTTCTTTACAGAGAGGGTTATTGGGCACTGGAACAGGTTGCCTAGGGAGGTGGTGGAGTCCCCATCCCTGGAAGTGTTTAAAAACCGTGTGGATCTGGTGTTGAGGGACATGGTGTAGGGACCCTGGCAGTGTAGGGGTAACGGTTGGACTCGATGATCTTTGAGGTCTCTTCCGGCCGGATGATGATTCTATGATTCTATGATTCTTTATGTATACAGTGTATATACAAATACTTTGTGTGTACAGTATAAATGACAAATAGAGTTGTTTTCTTTCAAAAAAAATAGCTCTAACGAACAAACTGGGGCAACCATGGATGGGGTCTGCACAGCGTGATGTGTCTTGATTAGACGCCCGTTTGGTACTGCATGACTGAAGGGAAGCAAGGTTACCTATACCACCCTCTCTTTCTTTACAGTGCTAGCTGTAAAAAAAAGCCATTTTAAGGTATGCTTTCTTACTGGGATTGTAATGAACCAGTACCTCCTGGTGCAAAGCACAGTGTGTTCATTCCTCTTGATAGCGTGAAAGCTGAGCAGTATAATAATCATTCTAGAGAAGTAGTGTTATCTTTATAAAAGGCAGAGCTGGTGAGAAAGACAATACTCAGGCAAATTCTCTTTTACAATAATTTTCATTGTTTTTCACAAACTATCACTTAATTGTACATTCTCTTGACCCTTGGAATGGAATTTGTAGCAGCTTTCTAAGGCCAGAGGAATTTACCGAGATTTTTCCCTGTGTGCTGGGTGACTTGAAGACTTGCTCTCGAACAGACTATATCCCAGCATTTCTCATAACCTTGCACAACAAAAGAAACCTTAATCAATACCCTGGTCACCTCAGCACATTGAACACACAATTATGCTTAATAATGGCCATGAAGCTAACAATAATGAGAAAAGCAAGTGTCTCAAGAAAATTCCTTTTTCCCTCATCAATGAACATTTTGTGTATCCTGGGAAGCACTGTAAGACGCACACTTAAAACAAAGGTCCGCTTGGCCTCATGAACTTATGCTGTATGTCATGCTGTTCCATTAATCATAGTGTTTTGACCTGCATAAATGGTTTCTTGCTGTGGAAGAGAAAGCCATGTAAAGGGTTAAGTGGAGAGGAGGCATGAGGTGAGATGCTGGTTGCGTGACCCCACAGCATTGAAATTATCTGCAATAAAAGGTTTGAGGGACTGAGTGTTTAGTTTTCTTTATTGTGACCTTTTTTGGAATTTCAGACTTCATTTTGAATGTATTTCGGATATGTGGTGCCAAGCCTTTAAAACAAAACATATCCTGTTGCAGTTCCCTCTTACAGTCTTCAGTTCCATTCTTAAATTGCTGGACTTAATTTAAGAGTTTTCAGCTTATCCAGTTCAACTTTTAGAAAAGAACTATTATTAGAATAAAAATAGTACTGGTGATTCATGCAACATGTCAGTGGATCTGAGGGAGTTTCCTAACTAAAAAAAAAAGAAAAAAAAAGAAAAAGAAATAGGATCTTTTTGCTTAATCATGCACAGCAAATGCTGAAAGGCTTAATATTTGTTAGGTAAGAGGATCAGAAGACTTCTTTTTTCCTCTCTGATTAACATTACAGAAAGCAGGGTAACGCATGCATAACATACAAAAATACAGGAAGCAAAACTACTTGATCATGGGAGACATACTCAGCAAAGACTGGCATGAGCCCTTCCTCGTTATGGATTTCTTCATACCGGCTGATGTTGCCAAATTCAATTACAGAAGACTAGAGTTTTGCTTCCTGACACTGTATGGGTTTCCACCAAACTGAGAAGAAAAAAATTAGCAGAAATTGGAGATGTCAGACCATCCCTGACAGCAAAATGTAGCTCAGAGTAATTTCTTACACCGAGTCGTACTTACAATGTCCTAGTTTTTGCCACCCTTGCTACGGCCTTTCTGTAAAACTCAATTGAAGTTGATAAACCCCCCTATACAGCAAGGTACTACCAAATGTCGACTGAAATGTGAAAATCTGATCCTGGATACAGGAAAACGGCTAAGGTCTGTCTCCCATTCAACAAGATTCAAACAGATTGTGCCATCCCCATTGTCATAGCTGTTCTGTGAGTCCAAATGCCCTCGAAAAAGAAAAAAAACAATGATGTGAGAAGCTGTTGTTCATGGCTGGTTTATAACAGCCTGGGCCATAGTGACTTACTTACTCCCAAAGCAATCCTGTGTCATACTATTCAGCACACCTGTCTGTATCATAACCTGCTTCCAATTTTTACCCAGACCAAATGCCCAGATAGAAACCTCAGGATTAAACCATTATATCAAGTTGATTATAAATTAAGTGTAACTTTCCGCACTTACAGCCTTTTTCTCCAAAGGTGCAGACCCTGGTATGTGTACACATGTTTGTATGACTCTCTCTTTCTTTAAAGAGATATGTGTGTGTCTTTGTGCATGTGTGTATCTCCTGCATTTTCATATTTGCATTCTCTTTGTATAGGCATATATGGAGAGATGTACATACACACATTTTTATTTATGCACACTCTGTCCTTTCTGTGTGCTAAATGAGGAAGACAAATTGTAGAGATATACTGAAGAAATTAAAATAAAGTTTGTCCAAACTTATTTGGCCTGATAAGAAAAAAAAGTGTCCTCTTTCTTTAGTGCAAAGCATGACGTTCTGTACAGTCCTGCAGAATGAAATCTCAGATGCGAGGAAGACCAGCCAGTGCTCCAACATGCTGGAATACAACACTTGTTTTAGGCTAGTTGAGGGACAATTTTTTTTCTGGTTTTGGAAGTACCTAGATGTTCCACCTCACTTAAGGGCTCAGTTACTGTTTTTCCTGGCAAAGGACCATCTTCTAGCACATCTTTGAATCATTCTCTTTATTCCTTTCAACCAGCATGGGATTCTGTGGAAACCGACGACCCAGCTGCAGATGCTACAGTGAAACAGCAAATTTTGCAATGCTTTGATCATCTCAGGAAATCTCTCAGCTCTAGAATTCTTTTATATTCTGCCAGCATGATGCAGAGAAGACACTAGCAGTAGCTAGCAGTAACTAGTATCTGCTAGTATTACTTGAATGAGATTTACAATCTCATTTACAATAAATCTCAATTTCCTATAAAGCAAGCAGACTTTTTTTTTTTTAATTTCATTCCCCCTGAGCTGGGGAGGATCACACTGTATGTGTAAAAATATGTATTTTAAAAGGGTATTGATGAAGTTTTTAATCTATTGTTTTCATGGTCTTACTACATTTCTCTTAGAAATGCAAAGCTCCCCATTTTCAAGACTGCCAAAATCTATATCTAGCATGGCAAGGGAGAAACTGTGTCTGTTGAACTCAAGCATGCTTGGCTGGTAGTGATTATTTATAAGGCATTTCATATTTAACCTTTCCCTCTACTTTTGTACTAAACTGCAAGGCATGCTGAGAAAGATAATAAAATTACAACAGGCAAGACACACAGAAGTCATCAAAAGAATTATTGCTGTTATAACGGGTTGATAGAGAATATAGGGAAGTGAATAATAGAGGTTTCATGTTGGTGAAATCCTACTGACGTTGGTGAGGTTAGATGGTTGGAAAGTAGGAAAGATTTTAGCCTGTGGTCTCATCTGATGCATAAACGTGGCACACTCAAACCTTGACAATGACTCTTCAGTGAAGAAAAATTAAGTGGACACAGATACCTAAGGACTCTCAGATATAAAATAGCAAGAGGTTACATTTTATTATGATTATTGCAGCACTGAGAGTGTCATCCTAGTTTTTAGTTCAGGAAAACTAGTTTTTAGTTTTATAAAATGGTCATTACATTTGGCAGCTGTTTTCAAATCACAGGACAGTAGCTGGCAGATCTTTGTGTAAAAATAATAGATTAAAAACAAGCCCTGAAAATTTTAGAAAGAATTAGAAGAAAAAGAGAACTGAACATAAAATGTGAACAAGAATAGCACCAGAAACCACTGGATAGTTTGTCAAGTTAGACTTTGGAAGGTTTATTTGCACAGTAGTTTAAAACATCCTAAACTGCCTGAACTTGCTAGTGTCTGATTATTTTATGTGTTCATCAGATTAGAACAACACTCGGACACTCAGCCTTATTTCTACATTAGCTGCATAAAAACTCTGAAAGAGTTTGAATATGAAACTATCAACCAAGTAATCCAGTAACTGCAGCCTTTGCATTTTTGGAGTGGCAAGGGTGGGGGATTTTGTTACAGGCATAGCAAGCGGTAATGTCTAAATTAAGAATCCCTAACTCGATGGAAACACTGAAAGCCTCAGTTTGCAGATATTTATAACTTTGTTAAACTAATTGTTTGGATTGAAATTTTCCATGCTTGTCCCTTGCTTCTGATTCAAGATTAATGTTTCTATTTTGTTTCTTGGTGATTCTTAAAGAGTATTGCTGAAAAAGGTTCAGCCGTTTCCAAAAATGAAGTTAAGGAAAAAATTTCTGCCAATATTGCAAACATTTCCCAACTATTTCATTGAGGCATTTGGTGAAGACTCTTGGTGTTTGGAAGAACATAATTCTAGGATCAAAGAGGTATGTGTATGTGTGTGTTCTGTTTTGCATCCCAATCTCAGTTGGCTCCTTCTTACTCCAAGGGATGTGTATAAGGGTAGAACAACACTGGCTAATATGGCTTCCAGCAAGCAAATGTTGTGAACTAGATCCTCAGTGGTGTTCCCACATCCTGTAAGGACTCCAGATTCTAACTTGCAGAACAACAAGCTAAAATTAAGTTGCCACATGTACAGATGTTCAGCATCTTTCAGAATAGGCTGGGCCTCTTCGCTGTGCCTGAATAAACCTCAAATTAAATTGAACAATAATTGGATCTGCTTACGAAGTATAGCAAACTTTGAAAATGCTGAACTAGATTATAAAGAAAGGAAAAAAACCAACCACGACAAAAAAAAAAAAAAAATCCATGTGGGAAATCAAGATGAATCCATGACAACGCAAAAGTATAGTTTTTAAATTACTTTGTTTGGTGAATGTACTTATATTGAAACCAACATCTAGTACATTGCTGGTTAAGAGGTCACCATGTAAAAAAAATCAAACAAAGGTCTAAGCCAAACATAAAGACAGGCAAGTATCAGAAGACCATAACCTTCCAAAAAGTATCCCACATCTACATGGGAATGAAGATACATGCGATTCAATAATTTTACTTACTACTGTTCCGGGAACCTTGACCCAGGATAGCAAGAACATGAAATGGAAGCCTCAGTCCTAAAACAGTCCGCTGATTAATCGTAAACCCATATTGTCATGTTGTAAAATTCTGGGTAAACATGGTATGCCTAGAGAGCTTACTATTTTTTTTTTTCCAAACATTTGGAAAATAATTATCTTGGCAGAATAGCTCTTTTAGTTGATTTTACGTCTCCTGTCAGGAAAATGCAACCAAAACTATGGCAACTGAGATTTTCCTCCTCTGCTCCAGTTTGACTTCCAGTGAGACCGAGGGCTTGGAAATGAAGTACAACTGCCAGAGTGATCAAATCCCTCCTGCTTTATAATGCAATATCCAATTGCAAAAGAAACACATTGTCTAGACTTACCTGATTGCAGTGAAAACAGAGTTTCTTGTCTCCTAGTCTGCCAGTTCATCATCTGTTGGATCCCTGCCAGCTCACATGTCCAGGTCTCCTTTCTATAAAAAAAACGCCTTGAATCGAGCAGAAAGGTGGCTTGCACGTCAAGATCTTGCCTCAATATGAATCAAGGATACAAGGAATTTGTATCCTGGGCTCAGTAACATAAATAAATGTGTTCATTGTCAATTAGACTAAGAAGAAAGTATTGTTGCTCTAGAAACTTTCCGGGTTCTTTTTTTTTCTTGATCTAAGATGAGGCCTGCTTGGCCGACAGGCAAACACAACATGGCAGGAAGGATATCTGCCTCAAAAGATTAAGTTTACTAAGTGATGACTACAATTGATTTCCTTTCAGGATTGTCTGCAGTGAAGCCTAGCCATTTGCCTAAAGTGTAAAACATGGGTACGTGTTGTGTGCCTAGATTAATGTCTAAATAAAGAGACGGACATACCAGAGAGCAAAAACCTGGAAAGAATATCATTACACAACTGTGTCTTTATTATTTGGGTGTTTCATGGGGTGGCATTGAACCAAAGTGAAAAGAGGTGGTGGTGCAAATACTTCTGTATGTCAAGGAAAGATTTCAAATATCGTATTGCTTAAATATTCTTTGGAATAAGAGATGTATTACATGTATTTACCAAAATAAAGGAGCCCTAAAAAAAAAACCAGACTAGTATTTGCTAGCAATGAGAACAAAGTTGTAAAATAACTCACGAGCTTGTTATCAGACTATATAGCTAACCACTGCTTTTGATTACCTTTTTTTTTCTAATTCAGACTTTTTATTAGTTGTGATATTGTTAGTTCTTCCTGTTTCTCACCATGCTGCATTTCCTTAGCCTTCAAAATCTGCTTCTGCAAGGTAGTAATTATAGGCAAGATGTTTGACTTATTTATACTGACGTGTCACTGGCATTAGATCAGCTCGCTCTCTACTTCCAAAACTCTACTTCAGGAATGCAGGTACCCAAAAGTGAATACAGGATTTAAGTCACGTATCATGACCTCAGGAAAGACATTTGTGCTTAATGCCTCTTTCAGTTGTTCTGGCTGTATTAGTTGGCCTTATAAAATGGATTCTCTCTGTTTCTCTTAATCTTGTCTTGCTTTTGTCAGTAGACATTTATGGCTACACCACCATTCCTTTAAGCACTGCCTAAAACTAGACAAAGTTTGGGTTTATATGAGGAAAATTAATGTTAATGTTAATTGGAATTAAAATTAATGTTAATTGGAAAAATCAGAAACTCCTGAATAAGTCTTTCTTTTTAAATTTCTCAGGACAGAGGATTTCAAGATGCATTAATGATACTGAGACCTTCCTGGTTTTTTACTTCTCGATTTGAGACACCTCTAGAGGGGCTAAGTTTAAGGAAGATCACTCACATTGCTCCCACAATTGTATTGCCAGTCTCAGCTCTTGATTTGTACTTGTCTAAGAAGTTATCTAAATTTAAAGTATGCTTTATATAAGGGGTTAAAAAAAAAGGGGGTAGGTGGGAGAGAGACCAAGAAGATTTCCTTATGCTGTCTTTATGAGGTCTGGAAGAAATCTACTTTTTGTGATTTTTTGCTGGAAGGAGGTAGAAATATTAGGGATTGCTTTTATCCCAGTCGCTATGTGCCAGATTCAAACTGTATGGCTTTTTGAGACTCTGTTTTAAACAAATAAACACCAGAATACCAGAATTTCTTTCAATTCTGCATTACTATTGTTCAGTTTATGGCTAGTAAGGTATTTTGCTACCTCTTTTAAACAAAAATTACCTCAAGCACTATGGAGCTGCTGAGTGTTCACCTTGTAGGAATTCTTTCTTCAACCATGCTCCGATGCAGTCAAAATCTGGGTGCCTACATGTGTCTATTTGTCATTTATTCTCTCTTTTCGCTTTGGGATATTTTTACAATGCTTCATAATGTTGACATAAGTAGTGGTTCTTAAATTACTGTGACTTTTAAAATATATTAACATACATCTTACAACACAAGACTCTTTCTAACCTTATTTTCTCCAACCTTTGCTTTTCTAGGATTTAGAATTTCCTGTCTCCCCAGTCAGTCAAATTCCACTTTTGCTGGGATTCCTGATGACGAATTTCTAATGTAGATCTTCAGTTTGATATCTTAGCCACACAGTAATAATATTCTCCTGAATGAGGCCACTGATTACTCAATTTGGTTTTTCATTCTCGCCAATTGATTTTAAAAGAATACTCAAAGAAAGAAATACTGCTGACCAAGTTCTTAATGCAAGCCACTTTTATTTTCCTTCGAGGTCTTAGGGACTTGAATGTAATCGAGTTTACCACCACTGAGACAATACTAGACACAGGCAGCCAGCGGTTGAAATGACGTGACGTTGCTCTCAAAGTGTGGTCTCACTTGGATACTTAAAACATACATTTGTTTATATTGTATATCTTCCTGAGCATTCATCACCTTAGCAGCCCAGCCCTGCTGTCAGCAGTTTTGAAGTGTTTGTTATTTTATACACTGTGGACTCCACTGTGCTCATCCTCCATTTATTTTCAGTTGAAAGAATCCTTGGAGCTTTCCTTTAAACTTGCTTTGATTTCTCTTACTGTGTCTGCTGAAACCGGCATCACATTTGGTAGCCAGTTTTTTTGTTTACTGCTATAAAAATGTCCCTAATATTATATGTCAAGGAGATTGAGGGGTTTTTTTACAAAACTTTTTTCTCCCTTCACAATGTAAGAAAGATGTTTAATAATGAGTATAGCCATTGATATGTTTTTCTCTGCTATGAACATGATATGGATTATATAAAAACGTATTAGAGTTGAAAGTATTACCACAAAGTAAGGTGACTAGAACATGTGTTGTTCAGCCACAGCAACAAGGAAAGGTCCTTTCTTCAGTTCTTTGGGCTTTTTTTGTCTTTACTCTAGTCTGAGGGAAAATGTTCAGGTAATTGTCCTTGGGAAAAACATTCAAGTTATTGACTCATAACTTTAAACAGGCATCAAGTTGACCACTGTCAAAGAGAGTACCAACAATCTTTAGTGCTTTGCTGGATAAGGGCCTCAGGCATTTTTCAAGGCATCTGCTAGAACTGTGTTAGTACACTGCAATGTAATAGTCTTCTATCCTGAGTTATCCTTTCCTGACTCGGAAAAATTCCCTCCCTTTCCAGCTTGTCTTGGCAGAGAGTGATACTTTTGGTTCTTAACTCTGTGAATCTCTCACAGGAAAACTACTATACTCCGCAGAACTTTTTTGCCTGGTTTGTTTCAGGTTTTGTTATGATTTTACCAATCAGTTGGTCCAATAGTTTTAACAAGCCTGCAGTACTTTGAGCTTTGTTTGCTATCATTCCAAAATAAAAAGCCGATTTGGTGAAGGAAATCAGACATTTTTTACTTGAAAGAGAAAAAAAGTCTGAAGTAAACCCAGGCAAATTCAGAGGCAGCTTAATTCTTAACGCCTATAAAGGCAAACTTTGTCAAAACTGCAGACTAGACCTACTGAAGGATTTAGCACATAGTTTTGACCAATATTTTACATTACTGCAGGGCTAGGTAAGAGATGAAGCTGAGAGGATGAAAAATTAGATGCCAAAATCCATATCAAATTAATGTTTGGAAACTAGTTTTCCCTAGCTGACTGAAATTCTGTACAGAGAAAACTCAACGTGAGCAATGCCGTGCAGTTACAGTCTGTCTCAATCCTAGCCCTAAACCAAAACCCAAGGTGTTTGCACTGAGGACAAGTATTCATTGATGTCTACACAAGTTTAAGGAAAAGAGAGGTTGATTAACACGGTATTCTTGCAACCACCCTTCCTGCTCTCCTTCTCCTCCCCGACCAAAACATCTGTAATTAATACGTTCCTGGAGAGAGTCCTCTGTCTCACAAATACCATGCTTGGTTTAGTTGCCCTCTCTTCTGAAAAAGGGAGGGCAACTGTATCTTACAGAAGTGGTCTAATTCAGGTCTTCTAGGAAAAGGTGACTTTCTGTGGCCCTCTTATAGTTACTCAAAATTAAGAAAATTAGATATTTAGGGAATCACAGAAAGAGTAGGTCCAAGTGCTATACCCTATAATCTGTACTACTCTCCACTATCAGCTGGATTTTGCTGCTGTTATTCTATGTGAAGTTTATTTCAGCATCTCAATCCTCTGATGGTTAGCTGGCTGCTAGTGTCTGTCTTAATACACGTTCTTCATGAAGAACACACCACCAGGTCTGCTATTGACACACGGGGTACACCTGTCTGAAAGGGGGAAAAGGATCTTTGCACAGGAACTGGCAGGGCTCATTGAAAGAGCTTTCAACTAGAATTGAAGGGGGAAAGGGATAAAACCAGGCTCAATGGAGATAAGCCTGGGGGAAGCACATCAATGTTTGTGGGACGATGTGCTAGTGTAGTCCTTAGGTCTGCCACTTCAGTGGAGGCAGGGGACAGAGTGCCAAGTGATAGTATAGATACAAGGGATAGTGATGATCTAGGAAAAACAGTAGTGCTTAAGAATGATCAGGTAGGAATTAGGACTTCTTCCCTCAAAAAGGTGATGGAATCAATAGCCCAAGTAAAGTTCACAAATGCACGTAGCATGGGCAACAAACAGGAGGAGCTTAAAGCCATTCTACAACAGGAAAACTAAGATGTAGTTGCTGTCACAGAATTATAATGGAATGATTAACACAACTGGAATGCTGTGTTGGATGGCTACAAACTCTTCAGGAGGGACAGGCCACAAAGGCACGTAGCATGGGCAACAAACAGGAGGAGCTTAAAGCCATTCTACAACAGGAAAACTAAGATGTAGTTGCTGTCACAGAATTATAATGGAATGATTAACACAACTGGAATGCTGTGTTGGATGGCTACAAACTCTTCAGGAGGGACAGGCCAGGAAGAAGAGGTGGGAGAATGGCCCAGTATGTCAGGGAGAGATTTGATTGTCTTGAGCTCAACAATGGTGGTGAAAGGGTAGAGAGTTTATGGGTAAGAATCCAGGGGAAGCCAGCAAGGCAGAGATCATGGTGGGAGTCTGTTATAGACACCCAAAGAGGATGAAAAGGTAGACAAAATACTCTATTAGCAGCTGGGAGAAGTCTCACAAAATTACGTTTTATCTTTAGTTCTCTCCATACTCTCTCTAATTTGTGAGCTACTTCTTCCTACAGCTACTCATATATAAATAATACAAAGTATTGATTGAAAATTTTCTATTCAGTGTCTATGAAGAACAGATGATACAGTACACACAATCATGCTGTCTGGTTTTTTTCACATAAGTTAAATAATTTGCACATATACATTTCAAAAATAATGCAACTAGCAAGGTAAATTAGGCAGCCACTTCGAATATTATAGTTCATATCAAAGATGGATATAACTAACTGAGGGAGACAATTAGGGAAGGCTCCCTGCTAGACCTGTTGTTCACAAACTGAAAAGGGCTCGTGAGTGTTGAGAAGGTTGGAGGCCATATTTG
>NW_010403992.1:139938-140816 GCF_000710305.1 Buceros rhinoceros silvestris | reverse complement strand
GGTTCCTCCATGTTGAACCCAGGACAAAGGGCAAATAGTAATTTATCCCATTTAGACTTGGAAGTTAATGTGGTTCATACCTGGGACTGATCCCAGTGCCAGAGAGCAAAGGAGAGACAAAAGGGACCATCTTGGGTTTTGTGCTAGGACTGAATGTGGTAAATTCAGGTAAAGTTAATTTTCCTGCCTGGGAAGCAGGGAAAAAGAGGCAGGTTGTGGTGGGAAAAATGATGAAACCATCCCCAAGCAGACCTCTAAGAGAGAGGGACTCCTCTGCCAGGGGCACTGCAGTGCTCCCAGCCAAGACCTTGGCACCCTGGTGACTTGTTCTGGCTCTCTCCCATTAACCCCCAGAGAAACAGGCACGGCCGTTTTATCAGTACATTCCCTTTTACCTATAGCAATACTCTGAATGTAACACCTCACTCAATATATCAGTGTTTCAGCCTGTTGCTAAGAAAGCAGGGCAGAAGATTTTAGAAAGCATCTATTTTAAAACCTCTCCTTATTTAACTGAGAGCAGCAGTTAATCTGATAATTCAGAAAAAAAGTTGAGAATGACTCTTCATGAATACAACGAATCCTATCAGTGGGTTTTCCCATTTTCAGAGCCAAAAAAGTGACAGCTATATTGAGAAAGGGAGCAGAGATTGTTTTATAATGAGACAGTAGACTGTAATAGTTTGTATAAAATTACTCAGTTGAACTGTCAATATTGTTTGCTTAAGTGTGGTTTGATACGACAGAATAATTTCTGAAACAAAATTACACAATTTATTAAATTACTTTTACATTTGCTCTTACATATAAGCTATAAATAGAATGAGTTTTGAACAGCTCTGGAATGTCTTGAGGATGTCATAGCCTATGGGTTTCCC
>NW_010403992.1:121862-139538 GCF_000710305.1 Buceros rhinoceros silvestris | reverse complement strand
CTTATTGGTGCAAGCTGTACAGCCTTTTACCTTCCTAGGTTGCAAAGAAAATGGCTACAAAGATTTGGTTCAGCAATGGGTTCACCGGAAAATTTATAAAATGACAATTAATTTCTGCTCTGTTTGAGTTAGAACAGCGTTCATTCTGTTCAGTGATTTCACTTTCCAGCTCAGTCTCTGCTAAGAGGCAGCACTTTCTGAAGTTAACGGCATATTTGTGCAGACAGTGTCTGCTTCTAGCAGTGACAGTGTTTGATGTTTGCAGTTACTACCAGGGGCTGGTCTGCAGAAAGGCTCTGGCTTATACTGGCTCCTATGGTGACTAACAAGATATTCCATCCCATACATGCCATATCCAGTACAAAGCTGAGGGATCACAAGGGTCAACCTCTCTTCTTCAGTGGCCGGCATCCAAGGAGGACTCTGTCTGTTCTGCCTTCGATCCCAATCCATGCATTCCTGAAGCCAGTTCCAGGATCCACCTCCTGTATCCAGTTCCCATCTGCTACTGAGCCCAGCCTGTGTCTTCCCCAGTGTCTGCCCACAGCATCAGTGGTGACAGTGACATGAGTACCATCATGGGGTTTGGGCTTGGTATTGTGTATATTCGTATACAATTAATTTTATTATTACTATTTTCATTACAGCAGTTTTAGTTTTCTTTTCCAATCCATAAGTCTCTCTCCCTTATTCCCTTTTTCTTCCCCTTTGGAAAGGGAGGGGGTAAATAGAGAGTATTTGTCATTGGTCTAGTGGCCAGCCCTAACCCTTGACCTGGAAATCACTTCCACATTCCTAGAAATGCTGACAATGTTTTCTCTACATGATGTCAAAATCTAAAATTTAAACTTCGCCAGACTGTAGAATCGTACTGTAAAGTACAACAGTGTTGCTCCTCACAGGGCTGTGCCTGGTTATAGCACATTCACTGACCGAAATGTCAGCTTATTAGTCCAGAGAAGTACAAATAAGGATTTAAAGTATTTTCTAAAAATTACGACGATGCAGTAGTGATTTTTGGAGACTTTCTGTAAAACCTGAGAGTAACTGATTACTGGGGTGAAAAAGCAGAGTAGCCTGGCTAACCATGCCGCTGACATTGCTAGTAACAGGTCAGAAGGTTTGGGCTCCTTTGGTGAGGCCTCTGAAGCTGAGTTGCTTGAAGTTGTGTTGGGGTTCTCGGACCTTTAGCTTCAGTAACACTGGCAACTGCTTCTGCAGAGCAGGTGGCTTCCCTTGTTTTGCTTTTGCTTAACTTTGCATAATGGTGTGGCGTAAGCTTGCTTTTATCAAGGTAGCAGTAACAAGTAGTTTTTTTGTGTTCAACGAATCCTTGGTTTTCTTTTCCCTCCCTAACTAGATTTTAAATGTAACAGCAAGGAACCGTAAACTATTCTGTGCAAATTTTGAGCACTGAGATTAAATGAATGTTTTTACTGCAATTTGAGACTTGCAGGAGATTTGATGGACTTTGGCATTTTATATGAAATTCTCACTGGCCCACAAAAATCAGTGCAGAGGTTAAATGATACCTTGATTAAAAGCAATGGGAGGGAGTCCAACTATTATGCAACCTTTGGGAACTGAAAAGGCTTTTTTTGTACTTAAAGAAAGAAATACTGAAGAAACTATAATATGTAATTCCTCATTCAGCCACTGACTTCAATACAGAGTAAACGAACACACCCATTTTCGACGCACAAATAATTTAATGTTGAAAAAAACTATTATTTAAAACACCTAATTAGAAGTAAACTAGTATAGAAGATTTAATCAACTTTTAAAATTAATTGTGGTAGGATATTGTTTTTACAATTACATCCATTTAAAGGATGACTAGGAAAGATTTGTTAGAGCTAGTACCCTTCAGATCTCCCTTTTGAATGAAAAACATTTAAAAATACAAGCAAATTTTAGTACCAAAGCAAGTACATTTGAAAACTGTGAATCTTATCCTAAATCTATTATTTAAAAAATACTTAAGCTTAAAAGCTGTCAGTAACCTGCCTCTTCCGTGCTACATTCCTCAGAGCATTTGTTTAAAGTTATTACAGAGAATTTGCGTCTCTGCAGAGGAGAAATTAAACAAGAAATGAATGAACATCTTTTCTTGCCAAAGTCAAAACAAGCACTTCTGAAAGCTGTGTTTTGCGCTAGCAGTCACATATCTCCACACTTAACCTTCCTAATTTCCTTGACTTGAGAGGACATAGTGACTGCATGTTGCAGGCGGAGGAGAAGCAAATTCAAAGAGCTGCATCTTAAGAGGCATTTGTATACTTTCTGCATTTATCCCATGTCTCCATTTTCTTTAACTACATAGAGTTATGAGCACCAAATGATATTTGGCAGTCTTATTCTCTTAGCTAGGCATATATTGAACCAAATATACATCAACCTTGCAGTAGCAGCATTACCACGGTTATGCTATCACAACAAATTTAAGCACATAGATGCCTTTTCCGGTTGTCTGTTTGAAAACTTTGTGATATCCAGGGTACGTATCTGAACTTAAAACATATTATATCTTTATAATCTAAATTTCAGTTCATGTAATGCCAAAATCTCTTTGGTTCCTAAAGCAACCCACTTTACACATTTATCTTCCTACCTATCTTTTCATACCAAGTATCAAAAGCTGCTAATTAATTAGACTTTTCAGTGGCCAGGCTTCCTTATACTTGCATTGCTCCGCTACAAAACTTGCTTATAATGAAGAAATGGGGCATTTAATATGATTAACACTAATATAAATCTGCACAAAGAAGGGATATAGTATGAGATTTTAAGAATTATATCAAGTTTAAAGACTATAAGAACGCAACTCATGGAAGAGTTAGACGACTCTTTACTTAAGTCTGTGGGAAAGTCACCTCAGAGTGGGATGAAACAGCCTTTACTCCTTTTGAAATCAAAATTCCAAAGAGCAATAGGGCTACAAATAGTTGCCACCTCTAAATGAATGTTTATATCACAATAAAACTTCACATCTGTGTTTACACACTCCAGTAACTAATGTAATGTCAAGGGCACTTTTTCAGAAAATTATTAAATTTATAAACTACTTCAAGATCCTAAGTACTAAATAGTGAGTCTTTTGCCATGATATTGTCCAATGTGATTTACTATAGAAAAAATTACCAGTATAATTAATACCTTACAGTGTCCAATTAGAAAATAACATCACAAATAGGACACAACTGCAGGCATGTGACATTGACTTCAGGAATCCCCAACAAAGGAACTGCCATTGCACTAGGAAGTTAAAAATTCTACGGAAGCGGCCAGAATTATCTGAAAAAAATTAAAATAATAATAAATCTTTCACTGAAGCTTACTTACCAAAAGGTCCATTTAAATAGAATTTTCCCTTAAACTTGCTTTACACATCACTGCAGGCTCCCTAACTTGCAATTGGACCGATTAGCAAAGACACCTGCAAGGCTTAAAGGGACCCTCTGGAGTGTCTTGACGAACCTGCCAATAATTTATGCACGTACTAATAAGCCGTATGCAGTCAAAAGCATGTTTTAACTGCAGCACTTACCTCAAACCAGATAGGTATAAGGAGGACAACATATAATTGTTTTCAGTAACACTGACAGACTATCAATAAAGTTATAAATACCTCATTATAAACACATGGCACCTACTAAAAATGGAACAGAATTGTAAAAGAAGTACATAATAATGTTGCCTAACACGGGATGACAACAGAGGACCAGCCAAGCCAAAAGACAAACTGGCCACTGCTGAAATGAAAGAAAACACTAATGAATATTGCAATCCAAAATCTGGGAAGTAAATGAGAAAATTTTTCCGGTCCAACCTGACCACAGGCCAAATGTACTTGGATAACTAGTGCTTCTTTGAAAGGAATATTATGTACAAAATGTCTTACAATTTTTTGCAGGCGTGGAATAGATGACTTTTCATTCAGGAAATAAAACTGTGAATGATATATACAGAGTTTACATCCATCTATCTACTCATAATATATATGTATAGAGCTAGGGAGCTTATGCTTTCTAAAATGTTTTTAAAATGTGGTAATTTTCATAATTTATATATAGTCAGTAGACAATAGTTAAATTTCTGACACTGTATTGTCAACCAAAATAAGCAGCAGGTTGGCTGCCAGCACAGGGAAAAAAAAAAACCAGTTTTCCCTGTCATTATTTATAGCTGTATTTCTTTATCATCATGTGCTTTCTAAAGTGGATCATTCACTTTTACCTTTTAGTCAAATACGGTATATACAAACTGAAAATTGGTGATACAGTCATATAAGGGGCCTCTTCAAACAGATTTGTTTCTAATTCAGCTAGTTTATTGTTCATAGGCAGAAACTGTGTTTCTAGTTTTCATGGATTTTGTCTGTCAAAATGAGAAGGGCAGTTTAAATCATTTTGTCTGAGACCGGTACCCAGTATATCAGTGAAGCTGATGGAACAAGGAACAAGCGTAGGTTGCAACTAGAAACAGCTGCTTGACCTCACCTTCTCCACAAGATGTCAACAGGATTCCTGTGTTATCCTTGCTAATGCTTCACATTTTTCACGTCATTTTTTATGTAATATTTTTCCTGATAGTAAAACAAATAGAAAGAATACTAAAATAGAATTTTGTGGAAGGGTTCATAATTAACTTGGGAAAGGCAAGAGAATCAGAAATCAGCTACTCATTGTCATTATAAACAAGTGAAAGCATTTCTTCTACCATCTGCAGGATCTCTGCTAATTTTATACTGTGTTCTCATCTATTTTTTTTTTATTAAGAAAGTGTTAACATGTATTTTAAAATAAAAGGCTTTAATTTGTTCCCATTAACAGGGCCACTGTGGAACCCAGCAGCACAGCACCGGGGTGAAAAGATGGCTAAATTACGTATGGCGCATGCAGCTTATACCGATTTCAATTCAGGTTCTCCTTGAGTCTCTGAAGTTACCAGAGGCTGTACAACATGATGAAGCCTCTATTTCTAGCAGAGTATTTAACTCCTGTATAAATGTATATATTCATTGGTATACCTCAGTTTATCCAGGGTCTTCCAGTAAAAACCAGTGACTGTGGAAGTGCTTTTGGAAGAGTAATTTTACACTACCTTAGTAAGTATTTCTTGGGCATTAACACCATTTTATTTCATAACAGCCAGGCAGCAGACTTCCTCACTGCTTCTATATGAGAGCCTGCACCGAAACCATTTGTTCCATGTGAAATGCCTCGAACCTCTGTAACTTTGCACTAAGGTTCAGTTCGTGCAATACAAAAATAGAGCATGGTAAGGTTTTCCAGCATTAGCCTGAGAACTCTGCGACTGAGTAGGAGAAGGATGAGATAAAGGAAGAAGTGAAAAAGTCCATTTTGGAGAGATTACGGCACAAAGAAATCTCTGGAAAAGAGGAAAAGCCACAGACAGCCCCGAAGACAATCCTGACAAGCAAGGAGCTACTGGGACAGAGAGCTGGTCTGCAGGTTTAAAGACCTTTCCAAACCAGTCTTGAGATAGCTGGAAATTGAAATTATAATCTCCTTAGAGAGAAGCAAGAAGGAAAAAGATGTGCATGTTTGAGGAAGGAACTAATATCCTAACTTTGGCTCTGGCGGGCACGTGCTTCATGTGCTTGGGGCAGGTGACGAATGCCTCACTACTGTTCAGACAAACTGAACTGCGAAAAACCTTTCCCTTCCCTCGCAGCTGAGGTCATTGAGACCTGATAGGCTCAGTTCCCTATCTGTACAACACAGAAAATGACACTTTCTCACTCAAGGAAAGCGCTCTGAGGACAAATGCTGAAGGAGGGAGTGTTTAAGGACAGAGATGACAGAGCCTATACGAATTCCTAAGGCATGAGTTTCGTGCCCTCTCAAAAAGTAACAAGCAAGAACAGCTTTTATGTAGACAGGGTGCATAATGAACACAAGATGGAAAGGCTGAAGGTATTATGTTTACTCCTAAAACACGCATTTGCAATTATTTTCTCTGAACTTCCTCCAGGCTATGGTGGCACTACTGAAATAATTATCTTTCTGCCATCTCAACTGAGGAAGGATGACAGGAAGCAGGAGGAACTTTTATTTTGCCTTGTGACCACCACCAAGGCAAATTTTTTCATTACTGAGGCAACTGCCGCAGAAGCTATTTTTCTCTCCCCAGGAAGGACAGAGGGAAGGAATTTAACTAGAGTAGTTGTCACACTGCAACACTTTTCAGAAAAGCAAACGAGAACTGATTCCGATGTGCGATTCCAGCCTGTTTCCTAAGCGATGCAAGATGAGAAGTGCAGCTATGAGCTTTGCTTTAGAAAGGAGTTTTTAGAACACCACCACGACCAGGTTTGCATTTTCAAAGCAGGGTCCAGTGATTTGCATTCTGAAAGGCACAAAACCCAGTCAGGGCAAGCAGTGGCCTTTTGGGATGCACTGGTTATTAAAACAAAACAAAAAACCCACCCCAGTTAAAAACAGGCCTGGAAATGAAATCTTAAAATACCACTGACTTTGATTTCATTCCTCAAGATCACCATCTTGCTCTGCTCCCCTTTCACAGAAGTTCAGCACTCGTGATGCTCACCATCCCTGGGAGCAGCATCTACCTGAACAAAGGCTGGTTACTACCTTGGTCCTTACCTACTGTTCTCAGTAGTAACAGTTCGAGGGCATGCTAGTACACAAATTCTTCCTTTCTGTGGGAATTCAGGAAAATTTAACAACACACTGTGCAATGGAAGGACTGTAAACTGTAGCCTGGTATCTCTTCTTTAAAGGACCTAATGACATGTGTTCAGTCTACAGACAGCATGGTAAGTGCTACTGTGACTGCTGAGGTGTACTATTGATGCTCGTTAGCTGTTTGCCATTTACTACTCAGAATAAATAGGTAGAATGCTCCCTGGAGCCAGAACACAGACAATGTAACTAAGAGACAAACAAGTATGTTGAATCCGAGGCAGTGATTACACTCCATTAGATCTGTCAGTAATTCTGTCACTCTACAGTATCCGAGCTCATGTGACCCGGTACCTCTGACCCATTAATCGTGCCTAACGAGGTGACAGGTGTTGTATCTAAGAAACAAAATTAAATATAAAAATCTATGTTTAAGAAACACCATGCAGTTTATTCGGAAGCCCTCAAGGGAAGGCAGGATGGTAATCTTATAAATTTTATCCTGAATGAGTCCTGTCCCACAAGGGTAAGTAATTTCTGCAGAAGTATAAATGCTAGTGTGTACTCTGATGCTTCTATGACAGAAACGAGAATTTTTCTTACACACTTTAGTAGGGAAATCGTAACAGAAATACAGGCATTGTGAAACAGGATAATGGAAAGATCTTAAGATTTCTTATTTGTATCATTAAATGAATCATCACACTGATATTAGCAATCAAACAGAATGAAATCAGGAGGTGAAAAATAAAAGAAAACCCATCCAGCTTCTATTTTTCAGTTTAAATAGGACAGCTTAGGGTTTAGGGAAAAAAATCTCCAACCATTTCAGGTCGGTGCTGTTTGACAGCAATTCTGTATTTCTGAAAAAACAAACAAACAAAAACACCCAAACCAACCCCCAAACAAAATCCCCCTTGAATTTCATAAGGGTAAAAGTCCAAACCGTCTTATAAAAAATATCAGAGTCTACCATGTCAAGAAAAGAAATACACTCTACTACTACCTGCATGCCTTGTGTCTAACATACATCACATAGCATGCTATCAAATTTCAGAAAAAAGGCTTCAGAAAATGACGTTCTCCATCTCTCCAACATGCTTTTTCATTTTCCTTTCAGAACTACAAGAAAGGTACTAAAAAAAACAAACAAATCTCCTTCTCACTATATAGGCTATAAAAGAAATAAGTAACAGCTTCTAAGAAAATTCAATAAAATCAGAGTTCTGCATATGCAGCTCTACACCAGGCAGAACGCAGAGCAGAAGGAGAGCTGAGGGTTCCCACCTGTGTGCAGAGCACACCTCCTGAAGGAGCATTCACAGCTAACCAAGAACAAAGTCACCAGCAACTGCAAGCATGGTCCATACCTACATCTCTAAACTGTCTGCATGATATTCCATGCATCCAAAGGGCTTGAAAGTGTTTTGTTACGGCAAAAAAGATGGTAATAAAATAAAGAGTTACTGATGGAGCAAGTGGCATGCAGCTCAGAACTGTGCTTGCAGGGCCTATATAGAGATTCAACAAAAAATATTGAAAGATTCAAACCTGTGACCAGTTCTCTAATTTCCAAATCTGTTGTCTTGCGGAGTAACCGTACTAATGCTGGGATACCACCACAGTTTTTCAGAGCAATTTTGTTGTCATCATTCGCCTTCCCATATACCAAGTTTCTCAAAGCTCCACAGGCACTACGGTGGACTTCTGTCATCCGATGGTCCAATAGGTCCACCAGTAATTGTATTCCGCCTTGTCTTCTTATCTGAAACAGGCCAAAGCAACAATCATAAAATTAGCGAATGAACATTGATATTATATATGCTATCCAACGTAGTTAACTTGTGGTTTAAGGAGGCTACGTGCCAGCAAAGGTATGCTGGTAGCCCTGCAAAGCTACCACATTACACTGCTTTGATTCCTTGCATTATTTTTTCCAGTGGTAGCATAACTGTACAATAACAGACCTGACCTTCTGTAAAAGCAGCCAAAAGTTAGTCAAGAGTGTTGCCTCATCAAGATTTCTCAAGGTTCAGCAAGATGTCTGCTTCACAGTGTAACACATCACAAGCTAGTGGAAAACCCACAAGACTACGGCAAACAAAACCCCCCCACTTAACAAAGTTTTTAGGAGTCCCTACTTTCACATTTAATTACTGGGAATGTGAGCATCTACTGTAGTCTCTGTAAGGATGTTACATCAACAAAATTGGGAGAAGGAAAGAAGAAAGGAGAAGAAGGAAGTCTGCACAAACATAAAGACAAGGATGAAGCACAAATCATGGAAAGCTTGTTCTATTATGATTGAGGAAGACCCTTAAGTGATGCAGGAACATGCCTTATTCACTCCTAAGGTGGCCTACAAAACACATTTCTAACGAACTATCTTCTCTAAAATACCAGTCTGGAAAAAGCACAAAATGTTTTAGGCAAATGATCAAGAAGGTCAAGAATACCAAGAGCAATTTGTTATAAAATTCATTGACAACAAATTCATCTTTATTGTTCTCTGGAACTATTTGCTCCTCAAATAGTAACCAGTCTTGGATCTCATTTTAAGAAACTAGACTATTCATAACTAACATCCAAGGAGTACAATGCTTTAGCTTAAAGTAAGTTATATAGACATCTCTGTTTCTCCCCAGGAGTTGTTGGCTAAGGCGCAAAGCAAGCTAAGCACTTCAGCCAGCCCTTTTACCACCTTTAAATACTATTTTGCATAAGACAGTAAACCAGAGAAAATTAGAGAGTGTTTTCAAAACTGCAGGGAAAGGTGAAACAGTAATTTTAGAATCAAAGTTTATGATGAAAAAGTTTCAGTATCTTTCTGAAGTTGTTCTTGCATGGGCATGTGTCCTTGGGGCTCTTTGCAGGGGAAAGGCTTGGGAGCAGGAAATGGTTAAGCAAAGCACACTAAAATTTATTAGAAATTCATGTTCTATATACTAAAAATATTCTATCTACTTCAAAATATTTAAGCACTACCTATGTATGGCATTTCATGAACCTAACACAACTTTCAAAAGGGCCAAGTGCCAGGTTCTATATTTGGGTCACAAGAACCCCCTGAAATGCTACAGGGTTGGGGACGAGTGGCTGGAAAGCTGCCCAGAGAAAAAGACCTGCAGGTGTTGGTCGACAGCTGGATGAATATGAGTCAGCAGTGTGCCCAGGGGTCCAAGGTGGCCAACGGCATCCTGGCTTGTATCAGCAATAGTGTGGTCAGCAGGAGCAGGGAGGTGATTGTCCCCCTGTACTGGGCACTGGTGAGGCCACACCTTGACTCCTGTGTCCAGTTTTAGGCCCCTCCCTACAAGAAGGACATTGAGGCGCTGCAGAGAAGAGCAACAAAGCTGGTGAAGGGTCTAAAGAACAAGTCCTGTGAAGAGCAGCTGAAGGAACTATTAAGAAAAGGAGGCTGAGGGGAGACCTCATCACTCTCTAGAGCTACTTGAAAGGATGTTGTAGCAAGATGGGGGTCAGTATCTTTCCCTGAGTAACAAGTGACAGAACAAGAAGAAATGGCCTCAAGTTGTGCAATGGGAGGTTTAGACTGGGTATTAGGAAAAATTAATTTCTTCAACAAAAGGTTTGTCAAGCACTAGAACAAGCTGTCCAGGGAAGTGGCTGAATCACATTTCTGGATGAATTTAAAAGACTTGTAGATGTGGCAGGTAGGTACATGCTTCAGTGGTGAACTTGATAGCGCTAGGTTAATGCTTCAACTTTATATTAAAGGTCTTTTCCAACCTAAATGACTCTATGATTCTATGATTCATTGCAAACAGAGACTGAAAAATGATTCAGGCTTTGAGGTTCCAAAATTGAGCTATTCAAAGTTGCCCACTGATAAGACAGAAGTTCTCTCTATCTTCCACTGGCTTATCTAGCATATTCCTTTCTTTCTGTAGGTACAGCAAGACCCAGTAATAGAGCAGTGTTGCAGTTTAAAAGTGTATATACTAAGATGTTACAGTATTAAATTGGTTTAATGTCTAAACAGTTACAACACAGCTTTGGGCTAAACACTGAAGTGATAGTGTTTAAAGATATTTCCCCTTAAATAGGCATTATATCAGTATATCATGCCCACATTTCTGAGCAATATGCAGGTCACCTGGAAGTACACAGCAGCTGGCACTACACAGAGAGTGCAGAGATATGAATGGACATTGGCAAAATATATCAACTTCAGGCAGAAAATTCATTAATCTTTTTGAGAGACCAGGCTTCTTCTACTCAGAGAAATCATGACATCTTTCACTTCAGAAACCAGAAAAAACAGATCAAAGAGAAAAAGTGTTGCAATACATGTCACTGGTCAAAACTTTAGCCATGTAAAGAGGACGACTTGGAATGAAATCATCTGCTCCTTTCCAAGCCAGGAAAAATTCATCAAGCTCATCTGAGAGGGGTGGGGCATGAGACTTGTTTCTTTGCTTTTTAAAATCCATCACCATTTAATCTTCAGATTAAAATATATTTGCTTCCCCTACTAAACAGATTTTCAAAACCAAGCACACTACATGAAGAGCCACCTACATGACAAAACAGATGACATTTACTGAAACAGACTAGGAACAAAAATGTATGCATCAGTTCTACAAAAGGTGAATCAACCATGGAGCTTCACACTTCAACCTCTGAGAAGAAACAAGATCTGATAGAAGAAAGAACATGGTAAAAAACACACAAGTTGTTCTGGTGTGATGAGTAATATCAGGAACGACAGAATGAAAACACGTCTGCTGATCTTTGTGAATTATATTTTTAAAGCACAACATGCTGAATGAATATTTTAATACTTCACTGATTGAAAAAAAAAGATTAAAATTGAGAAAATGTATTAATTGTGTAGCAACACACAGTGTAATACAACTGGTCTGAAGACTCAAAGGGCTCTGCCTCCATTCAGAGGGACAATGTGCCTGTGCTGTTTTCCCCACTCTCCCTCTCAGACACAGCCAAGTAGCATCTCATGCTTCTCAGCAATTTCTCTTGTGGATGCTTTCAGGTGGCAAGTTTTGCTATATTCTGCTCATCTATCTCTAGGGGAAAATGTGCGGTTCTGCCATGTTCAGCTGGTATTCCTGAGGTCCACCTTCCCTTTTCATTCATAGCACCTGACAGAATAGTAGTATTCAGCTCATGCAGCTCCTCCCAGGAACATGAAGTCAGCAGCAGACTGAAGTGATTCAAAGATACTGCCTTAAAAGCAAGGGCATTAAATATTCAGATAAAATGCATTTCTGTCAGAAAAAAAAATATGGCTAATACAACAGAAATGAAACGGATGTTTCATGACACTTTATCTAACTTGACAAAGTTCTTACATTCTACTGAAGAAAGAATCTATTCTTACCTGGGAAAGACAAGACTTATTTTGCAAACTTTCTTTGAATTTCCAGGCTCAGATACTTGGCAAAGTAGCTGTGTCATGCAGACAGAGTTGAAACTGATTCATCACACCTGGGAGCTCAGTCTTGGATGTAGTTCTTTATCTGGACTACTGTCTTTCTTTGGTTTTGCTTTTCCAACAGTCTATTACTCACCAGAAGTCTCACCCGATCTTTGCCTTTCCATCGCATATCTGTGTAGGTCTTTAATACTATATTCTCCAGCAGGTTTAACTATGCCTGACAAATATCGAGACTGTGATGGATGTTACCAGAATCTATTTACATTTATGAAAAATGAGGCAAAGGAAATTATAATATTTGTTCAAGTGCTTTATGGAGGTAGGAGACGCAGCCCGGAGGACAATTCTGACCCAGGGAGTCTCTTGGGGCAGATCTCAGCCAAGCTAAGGTGTCACAGCTCCAGTGAGTTCAGCAGCACTACTGCCGTTCTTTGCCAATACTGGGATGGGTAAATAAGAAGCAATTTGCACCAACGGGGCATAAAATCCCATTCCCCCAAAGGACGTTTGATAGACACTTCTGTGTCTCTCCTGACTTTATATGAAGAGAACATTTCTTAATATAATATTTATTGACACATCAGTGGCTGCTGCCTGGCTAGGAGAAAAAGAAGACAGAATATGCTGGAGTCTGCTTGCCTACTACGGTCAAGTAAATAGCACAGTACCAAGCTGTCAGGAGATACAGGAGACCAACTCTGTTCTCACAGACCAATCCCAGAGTAGCCACTTCTGAAATCAAAAGAATGACCTTGAACTCTGCAGCACAAATGAGTTCACCCAGTCACATCATAAAGTTTACTCTTTCTGTCTTGAACATATTGTCTCTTATTTACGCCACCTCTTCTGAAAATGAAAAAAGAGCATGGAGGGAGGAATGAATGAGGAATTCATCATGGGTCCTATGGGAAAGAGCATGTTTATGGGATGCTTTCAAGGAATTGTGGCAATGTGCAAAACTTATGGGACATTGAGTACAAGGGCAAAGGTAGGAAAAGGAAGACATCCAAATGTAGGGGGGGAGGAACAACGTAAGAAAATATAGAGAAGGGTGTGATGAAAGGGGCTGGTCATGCATAAAAAAATTGTGCTTCAACATGCTTGTCTGGCCAACCCTGTGCCTGATCACTGCAGAGTGTTTGATCTTATTAAAACTAATTCCTAACAATTTTCTTGGATGAGGACTACATCAAATGGTCTACATTCTGGATTGGCATAATGCTAGTGAAATTCGACCTGGAATAGCTGATGAGCAGACAGCAGATCTGGGAAAGAGCTATCAGAGACACTGTAGATGTAGGGGATAGATCATGGCAAGACCAGTCTGCGGATGTGCTGCTACGCAGGCCAAAGGTGTGAGCCAGCTACCAAAGAGACCTCTTTGTGTCTGCATGCATGAGATGAGACCTGTCAGAAAGCTTTGAGCATGATCAGCTGGAGATTAAGGATCACATATTTTTGTTCGTACTTGCGTGACCGCTGCTTTGTGTGCATGGGGTGCCTATGCAGGCACTGTTCCCACGTTTGTGCTGATCTGTTGTGTGATAGAAGCTTCTTTAACATACATACCTAAAAAAATTAATAGTGACACTTTTATTTCTAGGATGATCCATATCTGATAAATTTCTTGTTCATTTATTGTACTGGTTTGTAGATACATAATTTAGCTTAGTATATAGTATACTATACTAGAAATTTTAACTCAGTTACATGTTCAGCCTTATATCACGTTTACTGAAGGATACAGAACAAGCAAAATCACTGCCAGCTTGTTAAGCTAGTCTAACAGAGAAGTACCCACCTTCTGATGCAATGCCATAACACACCCTGCTCTGTTTGTAAGGAACAGTTAAAGAGTTTTGTTCTCATCCCTCTGAAGACTACTAACACTAATCCTCCAGATGGAAAGAGCTGGTTCATGCAGCATTCAGAGCTCCATTAAAAAAAAAAAAAAAAATCCAGATACCTCTCCCAAGGTATACTTAGCTCCCTTTGGGAAAGATCTCTGGATGTACAGCTCTCAGTATATTCTCCCCACTTTGTATTACACTGGTTAAATATAACCTTCACTATTTTTGAGACTACTCTGGTCAAAGAATACTTTCTGTGCTCTAAAAAGAACTGACAGAAGGACAATTTATGAACATGGACCCCTCAGGAAAATAAAAAAAAAAAAAATAAAGTGTAAGTATTGCAGGAAATATTGCGTCCTTCTTAATTTACCTTTTACTTTTCATGACAAATGCGTGTCAAAGCTTGCACAAATCATAACACAGCTTGAAACTGAATTATTGTCAGGTGTAAGCAGAAACAGCATTACAGTCCATGACCTTAATTGACAAAACATGCTACCTGTCAGTGATTCAGCACAGAAGTCACACGGTTCCTCCAGGCTCTGTTTAAAGTCTAACAATCGGATGTGAAAACCTGACTGGCTTGCTTCCCTGGGGATGGGGAAGGTTCGCCTGAAAAGTGAGGATAACCAGGACTGTCAGACCATGCAGAATTCATGCTTTGACTTGCAATCAAAAGTATTATTTTTTCACGTTTAGAAGGATGGATAACTTCTCAAATGTGAACAAAATAGAAGTGAGTGATCTTGCTTCGCATCAAGGTATGAGAAAACTGGCCATGGAATCTGACTGTTTCTTATGGCTTTGCCACAGCAGAAGTCAAAGCAAACCGGCATTAGTTGTTTTGACTATTACTATGGTTTTGAACTCCGTTTTGAAATAAAATTTATGCTCTTCCTCCCAGCAATGAAGAATAGAAGCAAAACCCTTTCTTTTGATCAATGCATAATGGAAATTGCCTCCTCCATCCCTTGGAAGGCTGTAAAAATCAGAGCTAGAGATACAAAAAGGAAGAAAAGCAAAGCTTCAAGTTTTAAACAGTTTAGCCAAAGACTGTTAGATAATGAAGTAATCCAACACAGCCTAAAAATACTGCTGTGATAGAAACCAAAACCACCGTTTCTCTTCTATTTATACTCAGCAAGTGGGTATCTCAGATATTGTTCAAATTTTGCCAGTGGGTATAACTGGAACATCCTCTTCTGCATTTAATTCTGACTATCCTGCCTTACAAAGGAGAATATAATGGAAACAGAAGAGGATTAAGACTAGGTGACAAAATTTGTTAGAGACTGACAGAGTGATAAAGTGTGTTTCTAAAATAACACAATCTCTTCTTCCCAATAAGACATTAAGTGTTCCACTATTAAGAGCTCCGCAGTCCTAATTTGAAGATTAATTTGTGCTTAAATGCTTATTTCTACATTTTTCTTAATAATCACTTTGGAATAACTCTTCATCCAAAGAAGGTGAAGGAAATCTAACAACAAACGAGCCCTTTTAGACATCACAGATATTAATTGCCAGCTTAATTGACATAACACACTGCATCATCCACCACTTATTCTGTGACATTTCCATTATTAAGAAAATCTATTTCAATATATCAAAATACATGTGTTTAAACACATGGAATTAATTTTTAATGCCACTGTGTTACATATGGAACAGAACTAAAAAAACCCTGACTGCTAGCACAGGTGACAGTATATATCCAATAAACCTCGAATTAAAAGGACAATTCAAGTCTGCTTCTGAAAAGTTTTAGTAATTATTGATTATAATGTTCTTAGATGCCAATTTTCTAACTAGCAGTACAAATGCTTATTATTTATTTCACATGTGAATGGATTCTGAGTAATTCCGTTCCATTCGCGCAAGAAGGAGAAGCTACAAGTTAGCAGAACCAAATGTCAGAAGCATTTTTAAACAGCGGCAGGTATCGTAGTGTTTCTGAGACACTCTTTGACTACGGCCACCCTGTTCCTCTCAGGTTCACCACTTAGGCAGACCGGTGCACCCACAGAAACCAGGGTGCTACAGTAAAGTCCAAGAGATCACTTGACCACACTGACTGATTATGCATGTATCCATGTATCCATGAGATTATTACATTACTAGTTTTCTTTTTTTTACTGCAATTCCAAATTCCCTCTGCAAGACTCTCTGTTACTTATCCTTGCCTTGTTTACATTACTAAAATGGCTTTCACCTAAGAGGAAATAACACTCTGTTTTTTGAAGTATGGTTTGGAAGATGGGCAGCCTCTTGGAGGACTGGCAGCCTCATTGCTAGCTAGTTTCGCAGGGCTGATTGCTAAAACTTAAAATGGATGTGAAAGGAAAAAAAAACCTAAAATATGGAAAGAGTACTTAGCACAATATGTCTCTTAAGATAAATGTACTGGTTCAAACTTCAGTTTCTCTCCACTATTTCTTCCAGTGTGCCTATGGAACAGCAGGTAGACAATACAAAACCTGTACATTGCAAACGCATATGAGATTTATTACAGACAAATTTACCTGAAACATCATAGAGTAATTTAGTTTCATTAGCAAAGTAATTTGCTACAAGTTTTAAAAAGTGCTGAGCAATTTTAGCTTAAAACAGAGTGGAATGTTATGCAAATTGCTGCATTAGCTCCGAAGTCTAATTTGTTTCAGGAATCTAAATCAGAGTTTGGATCTAGGTCCCATTTAAGAATGGCTTTGTCATTATGACTTGTTAAATCAGACACAAAGGCAACATAAAGCTGTAAACAGGCATAATTTAAATAAATTCAACCACTGTTACAAATACAATGTTCTACTTTAGGTTAAATAAGAACTGTCTCCTGCGTACTAAACTGTAGCATTTAGAGGAGGAAGGGGATCTTTTTTCTGCATCCATAGAAATCAGGTAGGTGTTTGGAGGAGTGGTTCTGTGACACCTGAGGATGCATAGCATGAGGTCAACACTCAGCAGCTTTTTTTGGGGGGAGTGGATATTCTATTTCTGTTACCAAGTATACATTTGTTTTGCCCTGTGTCTCTTAAGTGACCTCTTTAGATCCTGGGCTCTGCGTGGAGTTAACAGAGACTGAAAACCATGTTCTGAACAGGAGGAGACTCAAAATCATGTTCTAAAAATGCCCTGAAAAGGTATGAAAAAACATGCTGCTTTCTCAGTCAGTAAGTCTTAATGTATTCTGCACTGGAATACATTTTGGTTTTCACGCTTGGTAGGAAGGTTTTGCCTAGTATAAATCAAGGTTTTACCATGATTTTATTTTTAACTAAAAAAATCTCTGGCTAGGTATAAATTACCTATAATAGTGAAGCAGTTTACCCTCATACTCTCAAAAAACGTTAAATTTGTAGGCCAACAGAAGCATTGTAGTCTAAACCTAAACATCAAGTATTAATGGGGTCGTCCAAATAACACTCCTGACTGCAGGCATAGTGCTGCCATAAAGTGCTTGTCTGACTGTGAAGATATCAGACCAGCAATTTTCAATCCCACTGTTAAAAGCAGTATCTCCTAAAATGAACAGATCGGCTTCGGCATTGACCTACATTAACTAAGCTTCTCAGCTTTTGAATCATGGAGGGTATAAACTAACACTGAAGAACATACACAAATTAGGAAAAATACACAAGCCAAAGCCCTTACAAGGTACTGTAATTACCTGATTTTCTTATGGGATCCTTGCTTTTGGAAATAGTCAACAAAGCAAAAGACTGAAGAAGGTTCAGCA
>NW_010403992.1:111679-121754 GCF_000710305.1 Buceros rhinoceros silvestris | reverse complement strand
CAGTGCTCTTTATAGATAATGCAAAGGTAATATAAATTTAGGATGCAAAAGACACTCGCATTACTCAAGCACTGATCTAGTGCTGTCTGAAGTTAAATGAAAAGTGATGGTTAACACCAAGGGTTTGGATCATTTACTTTCTGGCATGTCAAAAGAATTAAGCACCTATTTGAAAATCAAGGATTACGTTTATTATTGGGGGGGAAAAAAGCAACATATGTACTTCATCTAAGAACATCCTGGTATTCCTAAAACCAGATTCCTAGGGAAGTAAAATAAGATAGAGAAAATCCAACAATTTTCTTACGTAAAGAAAAAGTAACATTTTTAGATGAATGCAATAGGTCAGTACTTCAAATATTCCAACAGTAACAAAGGATATCAATTTAGTGTTAGATAAAAATTTCTGAAGCTGTAGTTAACTGTATTCGGTTAAGCATATTATTAGTGGGATTTAGTCAATGAGAACACAAATATCATCTTGGAACAAGGTGTTTACCAGTAAGACCACAGAAAATTCCTTTTTTTTTTTTTTGTCATTTAAGGCCAAACAACAGAACAACTCTATCTGACCTTTCAGCTCTAATTGGAAATTCAAAAAGACCATTTTTTATGCTTCCTGTAGATATCTCCTGGTTTGCCTCACAGAATAAACAACACACCACTTTTCAGATTAAAAATACATTTAGAATTTATTAGATCAAGCATTATACTGCCCCCTGATGACCTGTGCTCCCACGACATTTTCTACTGTGATTTAAACAAAAGATTCTCCTTCTAACTGATGTATTATCCTCTAAACAATCAGACGCATGAGAATTTTCTGCCTAAAAGCTGAAGTATTTGAGGAGTCAGTTACTGCCTCAAAAGCTAATGAATGCATTCTCACAACATCCCACTTTGGTAGGAAGTTTTGTTCATAGAAACTCAGGCACATAGAATTAAATTATTTGCCTAAGGTCACAAAGGCCGGCTGTGGCACAACTACGCTTACGACTAGTAATTTAAGAATCCCAGTGCAAAGCCGTACTGCAGGATCTTTCCTCCATTTCCCCATTTATGTGAGTAATATAAATGGAGTAAAAGTCAGCACAAGTAATCCCACCTCATATCTAATGTATTTCATAATACCCACAGTTCAATATGCAACATTATATATCTTATATGTAAAAGTACATATTTTAATAAGTGAGTGTGTATACATATATATACACTTGCATGGGTTTGAATATTTTTTTTTCCCCTTTGTCTAGCTCAGGTTCCCTTTGCCCTCTAAATTCCACAACTTCCTTCTTATTTTTTTCTAAATCTCCTATACTCTTTGAAATAGGGAAGGACCAGAACTTCATACAGTATCCAGGACATGCATAACACAGACTTGCAGAAGGTCCCAACAATGTTCTCCGTTTTGTTCTCTATTGCTTTCCTGATGCTTACCCTTTCATTTGCTTTTACGACTGTCAGTGAGCTTCAGATGACACTTTCCAAAAGCTGTCCAGCTTAACTCAAAACCTTTCTTTTTCAATCAGCGAAACACAGAAAAAGCATACAGAAATAGGAGCAAGCAAAATAACCATCAAAATGGTGCCACCTCACTGCCAATGGACTAACTCTGCTTACTAGTCTATAAAGCTTGTGAGTTGCAGCAATTTTTCAGTTGCTCCTGGACATCAGGGTAGCAAAGTAGCAGTTTTGAAGAAAACCTCATCCAAACCCCTGTAATACTTTGTGTGTGCAGCAAGGAGTGCGTCCCTTTCATTAGGGCCCTGCTTGGTTAACCACATGCCTGCAGCATGTCCAGTGAAGCATCATCCAAGTCCAGCAGTGCCGCTGACACAGGTGGGCAGCATTCTCATCTACTCTTCAGTAACTGTGGTAGCAGCGACAGCTCGAATTTAAGGGGCTGATTCAGACCTATTGTGTTATTTATCATCTTGCATGAACTATTTCTTTACATATGTTAAATGATCCTTAGAGCGGGCATTACAATCCCTACTTCTAATAGAGATGAGTACGTAGGAACAATCAAATCTCTTTGTGAAACTAAAACCTATTATTACATTCCAAATAACTTTTCAAGCTGTATCTGTATCTCACAGATCTAATACACTTCCGTATCTGACTCAACCAAGATCTCCACCAACTTCAGGGATGTCAGCCATTTATCAGCAAGTAGTACTTCTCCATGATGAGGACAAGGAGAAAACCTGCTCATGACCACTAAAAAATGTAAAAAACTTCAAAATTTCAAAATGGATAATCTTTAAAATCTTGTTTTTAATTGTCTTGTTTCTTTTATTTCTTATGTGGAATGAGTCATACTCCTGAGTTACACCAGTGTAAACACTGTAAGAGCAGGACTGGCTTCAGCAGCATTGCTGTAAGTTTACCCTGAGATGACATTAAGGACTCTCTGGTTCCAGTGACTTCAAATAGTTTTCTGTAGGGGCTGGATAGACAGGTAGGCATTTTAATTTTAAAGCCTTAGGTGTCCTTATGCTTCTGCAAACCTGTCCCTTCTGCTGCAGCCACTCTTGGTAGCTTAGTTACAGACATCTCTTTGTATTTTTAAGTACATTTTGGAGATCATCAGATGGCCTTTACCTTAGAAGTTTCATTTGGCACGGCCTTTTTATCAGGACTACAATTCATCTTATTGAAATCAATTTGCTGCCATCCTTTTTAGTACAGGTATGCTGAGAAAGCTTCAAATTACAGATATTGATATCGATCTAGGTTATTCTATTTCTATATACAGTGTGCAAAGTCTTACCATGGCTTGCTGGATGATGAGAACAGTAATATAAAATTATGCTCTACAATAGGAAAGTAATCCTCTGCATTCACACATCAGCCTAATAAATCAGACAAGCAACTGGCAGAAGAGTTATGAAAAGAAAGAAATCCATGGTACATATAGTAGAATATTATACTGCTTGAAAAAGTTGCAAATATATTTATTGCCAATTCAAAACGTGGGAACATCATATTACTTATGCCAAATGACACTGTCTTTCAGTGTGTATTATGTATTACCTTTCCTTACCTAACATCTCATTTTTTTCAAATACAAAAGATACAGCTTCTACAAATGTTTTAATACAAGCGGGACATTTTTTTCTCAGACCAGTGGAGAGAGATTCATGACACATTGCAGTGTTCTTCCCGCATCTGCCACATGCCATAGAAAGCAGCACAAAGGCATTCATCTTGAGCACATAATACTGATTTTTTTCCTCTTCTCCTAACTGCATGAAAAGCATTATCACCAGATGTTCACATCTGCATTTTCTGGCTAATTGAATTTATTGCCTAAGATTCTCTTCTATGTGGTTCCTCATTCAGAGGCAAACTCTGGCTACCCAGACCTGAAAAAGATAGAAACCTTTAGCCAGTATTCTCACCTCCTGCAAGGCAGACAGTGTAGGAACGAGCGAGTGCTACACCAAGATAAACAGGAGGTCTAGAATGGTTTTGATCAAGATTCCATCTCACTCCCTTCAGCCCAAAAGGTGGCCAGGGCTAGGCCCCTAAACAACAGCAAAACAGTTGCAGTGCAGTGAAAAACCAAGGTGTCTAAAAAACAGCAGAGCTGCAATTATCCCTATGAAGCATGAAGTCATTAATAATTAGAAAAAAAAATTTGGCTTTCTTTGGGTCTAAATAATCTTTGCTGACTATTTATTAGCATCATTGAAAAATGTATCTTAAAGAGGAAATTCTGGGAAGAGCAGGCAAAACTGTCCATTTGGATATTCTCTGGAGTGGGAATAACAGGGCTGTGGCAGAGGGGGGTGTGCAGATCGTGAAAGCAGTGTAAAACAGTCTGTGGGGTAAAAATACCGAAACATATTCTCAATATTAAGCCCTCCATTTTGTAAAATAATAATGTTTTCAGGACACTCCTGTGCTACAGAAAGCACAGATTGAGGGGACACAGCCCAGCACTCAGTGACATTCATTAATACTCAGTCTTAATAAACACAAAGACTGTGCACAAAACAAAGACATACACTGTATCATCAGAAGAGATAAATGTCATAAAATGATAGCGCATAAATTAGATGGCGAAACAGAGAAATGCATCCAGAAATGCTTTTGAAAGCAAGACTATCAGTTTAAGATTTAATTCCCTGATGGGAGGTAAGCTCTTATGCTTTTTTTTTTTTTAAAAAAAAAAAAAGGTGAAAAGGCCTGTCATTTTATAGTTAACCATGTTTCTGGAATTTATTAGCAAGAAAAATCCCAGACTGATAGATCCTGATAAATACTATTTAGCATCCTGATGTTGCACTCTAGATTGTGAGACAAACAGAATTACAATACTTTAATGCTAGTGAATGAAAGTGTGTTTTTTATTAGCAGTATTCTAAAAAATAATGTTTTAAGACCACTGAGAGACTAAGTGGTCTTAATGACAGCATTAACATAGACTATTGTGTCAAGACCAATGCAGGCATTTCTGCCTCATCTGTTTCAGTGAGTTATCAAATTAACAGTACTTCTCACAGTTCGGTTTTGTAATTATTATTCCTCCAGTTGACCAAGCCTCATTTATTAATTACAGGTCGGTGATTTTACACTCTGGAGTTACTTCTCATGTAAGATGTATGCGGTACACCACAAATATTGTAACAACGTAGCCTCTGTTGGTTGAAATACATTCTTCAAGCACCACCAGTTCAAATGCTCTTTGCAAAAATAATATTAATAAGATAAATAAGCCTTGTGGAGGAATGAAAAATGGCATTCCTCATGCTAAAGAATAAAATCTTGAACGTAATGGGATAGGAAGTAAGCATAAAGGTATCTGTATATTTCATGTGACTGTGAAGAGTCAGACTGTGGTGCTGTTGATGGTTGTGCACAGAAATCAAGTTCCTTCAGTGTAAAATCATATCCTTGAATGACAAGGTGCAAGGAGCGGAATGTTGCGTTGGAAAAAAAAATACTCAATGCAAACTGAGGCAATGTACAAATGACAAATCAAAAGATCACTTCCAAAAATACTTTGAGAGTAAAATATTATAAATCTTCCATCAAATAGCATTTTCTATATAAATAATTGACAGAAAAAAAAACCCCAAACCCAATACCTACACTGCAAAAGAACACAGCATCTGTTGATTGACTTCTTACAAAACAGACTAGAGGTGAGTAAGAACCTGAAGGTTAAGTCCTGTAAAGTCACCATTAATAAGGCTTTATAAAATAAAAATAATTTTAAAAAATTCTTATATAAAGACTGTTTCTGGGTATGTCACTGGGTGCTGCTTTACTTCATTAGAGTAATTTGTACGAAACTACACAGAAACTGTATTTGCAAGGGACTGTTTGACATTTACTTTCACAGGTGAATACAACTGCTCAGGGTGATGGACCCAAACCATCCTGCATGCAGTAACCTTAACACAGGTAAGCAAAAGCGTTAACATCACAGTGCTCATTCTGGGAATCAGGTGCAGGCAGGCATCCCTTCATATAAACAATCATCAGTAAAATAGTAAATTCCTTGTGAAGCCCTTTAAGGAAATACTTCTCAGACTGTGAGATTTTACCCATACAGATGTTTAATATATGAAAATTAGGGTTATCAAAGTACTAACAAAATGTTTATAACTGAACAGGGAAGTATACTTTCTCCAAAAGTATTCAGTTACTATCTGCACTAAAATGCACTCTCAACAAATGTTTCAGAGTTTCTCTGCAATTTTTACATTACTTTCCAGTATCACCTATGAGATACTTCTTCCATTTAAATTAAATACCATGTCTATATCATCTTGCCTGCAGAGATTAAAGTACTTTACATAAGTCTTTGGTGGAAAACTGACAATATCATCACTGGAGAATCCAAATTCCAGCCTTTAATTGAAGAGATACTAAAGGAAAAAGAAAAAGGGGAAGGCTATGGGAAGCTGAATGCAAACCTATTATTCTTCAAACACACAGGAAAAGGAAGATACTCTGTTTTATACGGGAACCCTTATGGAAACAGAGGAGAATCTTGGAGAACACTGCAAAAAACAAAATCAAGATATTCTACAAGGATGATGAGAACTCCTCCAAACCCCATTCTGGATCCTTCAAATATTACCAAGTGAAGAATTCCATCAATGTTAGCCAGCAGGTCTAAAAGCAACATCATGGACTGTTTCTCCACTACCCCATACTAAGTAAGTATTGCCTGGGAGAATGACGTGCTAGAAACAGTCAAAGATGTATCCTTGACCATCATGAACCTAGCAGCACTATGGATGGCATCAAGGTTACTGAAACATGGCAATTACCTGAATTACAATTAAGATAAACAAGAGGTTAAGACAGTCTATACCCACCACCTGACGTGTGAGAGAGCAGCAGTACTGTGTTGAAAGGGTTCTGGGCACACTCTGAAGAACTCACAGAAGATGCAGAAAAACCTCAAGTTTAATGACAAAATGAATGTGAATTACGGTTTTGAGCAAGTTGGGAAAATAAATGCTTTCAGTGCAATCACTCAGCTTTTAGAACTCCACGCAGTAACATCTGGACTGATTCTTTTATTCTGGAGGGAGTATATGGGAATGTTGTCGAAGATAAAGAGGAAACTGTCCAATACAGCAATGTTTATTAAAGATGCAAGAGAAGGCTTCAGGCAGGACAGTTCAGCAGTTACTGTTCTTTTATTCGGCATGTTTGCACAATTTTACTGAGAGGAAAAACTCAAGTGTTTGATGGCAAAAATTAATTCCCTATCCTGCAGAAAGGAGTCATTGGTGCCAAAAACCCTGAATGACCTGTTACACCTTTGCAGCTGATGGCAGGCCGCCACTTTCCATGTGAGCAAAACGGTGTTGGCGTGTGAAACTGCACAACTCAATCCTTTTATATGGTGACCTCATACAAAGAAATAAGCTGTCATTAAAGGAAGAAAAATGGCTGTGGAAGAATGAATCCTGTGTTTAATAGAATGTGCTCTTTTAAAGAAATGTCCTCTGCTTCTCTTTTCCTGTATCCCCTGTCTGTTCCTTCTTGGCATCCAGGACCAGCTCTGCTCACAATCTCACCATTGTTGGTGTAAGAGCCCTCTTCTAAGGAGAAAATGCCATCTGAAAGGGCCTTCTTGTGCTCTTCTGCTTGATCAACTTTTCATTTGCCTTCAAATATCTGATCAAAACTTCTTCCCTCCTTTCATTTTGCCTTTTAGTTGCATTCTTTGTTGTCATCAAAGAAAGAATTAATTTTAATAATGAATTGCTAATGTATTCTGAAATTCTAAATTTCAGAATTATTATGCCTAACTGTAATGGGCTGCCTATTAATTTTAACAACCTTTAGTCTTCTGCCTCCCTGAGTGCCCTTTCACACGTGAGATCTTCAGCGAGGACTGGTCACTGCTCAACAGGAGATGACAAATCCAGCTATCAGACATTAGCAAAAATAATCCAATTTCTTTAACTCCCTAAAAATGCCTGATGCACCACCTAAGCACCAAGCACAGGGGATAAAGATAAAGAATGAGAAGCTCTACTGACAGCAGAGGTAATGCCTGCCTTGTAGTCAGCAATACTTAAGGAGACTCAGAAGTAGCATTTGCGGAAAACTTCCAGGTAAGAGCAGCAGTTATAATCACACTCTTAAATAACAGCCAGCACTGAATGGTTTTGAGCAGCACAGAAGTGGCAGCATCTTCAAGAACTAACACAACCATCTTTATCAACTGTCAGTGTTTATACATTTAACTATTGCTATACTGCTATGTTCAGGGCTGGAAGGAGAAAAATAAAAATTCTACCAGAAATATAAAACATAATTTACTCCACAACTTTTTCTGTGATAAACTAAATGACTTCTGACACCTTAGTAGCTAGCCTGGGGCATCTTCAGATAAACAGTTACCAACGTGGTCTGAAAGTCCTTTAAGTTGGAGAAGAGCATTTGCAGACCTCATTGTTACATTAAAGATTGAGCAGGGCATTCACGATTATGTTGCAATAAAGGTACATTTAAACTGATGTCATTAAATTCAGCAGTACATCTGTGATCAATACGTGTTTTAGAACTAACACCTACCATAAAGAACACGGTCATGAAGGGTAACAGATCTCTCATTTCCCTAGCCATATATCACACATTTTTCACTGAAGTTTCTCTTTTACAGTTGTCTTCTATGAAGTATTTCCACTTACTTTTCTTGGGAGAGACAGGGGAAGCAAGGGGTAGTGTTCCATACTTCAGCCATAGAAATTAAAGTATTTTAGAAAAGAAAAATGGAATGGCAACACCATAAAAGGTATTAGGAATCTCAGAAATGCATTTAGTCGTAGCTCCTATTTCTTATTTCTGTCTAAATATTCATTGACACTGCTCTACTCAAAAGAAACATAAAGGCCTTTGTCCTACCAAGTAGACAAGGAGAAATTTTATACAAATCCCATTTAACTCTTAAGAGGGTAGGAAAAGTTTAGCACTAAACAAAAACCAAAGCCAGAAGATTGAAAGAATGGTCAGGTTCAGAGGACAAGCCATTAATCATCTTTTTGGTAGGCAATATAGTATAAATCATGCTTAAAAGAATCAAAAAAAGTATTTCAGGACACCTATTTCCAGAAACTCTGGATAAAATAGCCATTAACTGCAGTGTGACAATTTGATACTCATTAGTGATAAAAGTAAATGAATGATTATTTTTACCTGTCAGATAGCTCCAGAGTTGAAACTTTAACAACTGCATTACATTTCAAATTCAATGCAACCCATATATAAACTGAAGTGTTGCATAATATTACTCGTTCTATGTGTGTGCTTTTCTGTGCAGTTTCAAGTGCACATTATAATTAACACTGAACAAATCATGGAATCACAGAACGGCAGGGGTTGGAAGGGACCTTTGAGTATCATCTAGTCCAACCCCCCTAATGAAGCAGGTTCATCCAGAGCAGGTTGCACAGGATGGTGTCCAGGTGGGTTTTTAGTAGCTCCGGAGAAGATGCCAGAACCTTGCTGGGCAGCCTCTTCCAGTGCTCTGTCACCCTCAAAGTAAAGATGTTTTGCCCCATGTTCAGATGGAACTTCCTGTGTTCCAGCTTGTGCCCGTTGCCCCTTGCCCTGTCACTGGGCACCACGGAAAATAGACTAGCTCCATCCTCTTTACACCTGCCCTTTAGATAGTGATAAGCATTGATAAGATCCTCTCTCAGACTTTCCCAGGCTAAACAGAGCCAGCTGTCACACCCTTTCCTCTATAAAAGAGATGTTCTAATTATTTAGTGAGTTCAGTTTGCTTTTTCCTCAGTTCCTGCCAGGTGTACAAAACACCAGCAGTTTTCTTAACTTACACATTCCTACTAATGTTGTTTCTCCAGGGTCTGAAAGACAACCAAGACAGTTTTCTTTCTTCAGTCCAAGACATTTGCTGCGTTGAAGCTAGGCATTTGGTAGGAGAGCACAGTTTTCTCTGTGTCAAAACAGTTGGAATTCTTCAGCTTTGTAATCTCAAACTTACTCCTTGTCTTCCAAAATGTGTAATTACTATTTTGACAAGAGGTTGCAAGGAAAATAAAAACTAGGATGTGTCCCGTGCTTCTTTTCCCTGTCTGAGCTGGGGTGTTTCTCTGTGACTGTGTGTGGTAGGATGCATGAGCCGCTTTCCATGAAGAAGGAATTGGATATTAAATGCGGTTTCTCTCAGAGAGGAACTGCCCACAACACACAACTGCAACACAAATACTCTGCGGAAAAGTGAACTTTGGTATCAGTTCCTATTATTTTGGTGTTAATTCAACTTGTAATTCAGACACATCCTTAACAGTTAGCACGTGAGATGTCCCAGGTAGGTTTAACGGCACCACTCAAGTTCCTGTGGCTGGGCTTAAGCCTGGTAAGAATCTGGGCTATCTACTGTGATATCTCCTCATTGACAAGATTTTTAACTCCTCACATAAAAGGTTCCTCAAGAAACTGCTATTCAGTGGAGAGCACAGGCAGACCCTAAGCACAATCCCAAGCCCTTTGGATAGATCCTGACTGCAATAAACAAACACAGAACCTGTTTAAGTGCTCTGCTGAATCACAGCCTAAACAAAACAGGACT